>NC_134483.1:265537041-265837041 GCF_040206685.1 Ascaphus truei
ATACATAATTTGATCTTCAATCAGGGGTAGTATTTCACACAGATACTGGTTTTCAAACTGGGACTGGTCTACAGGCCGGGACAGGATTTCAGACAGAAACATACCAACCCTCACCACAGGGCGGTCCGAGTTTGTGGGGCCGAGCATACTGTCACGACTGTGCTCACCACAAACCTGGGTCGGACCGCGTGGCTGAGGTGGGGTTGTAAAAGCACCGACCTGAGACCGCGCAGGCTGATCCGGATTGCGCAGTTCGTAGTCGTACGTAGCAGGATCAGGATAGGAGAAGACAGCATCGTCGGTGGACACGCCAGGGTCAGGACTGGAGACATCAGGGTAAACGTTGTTCAAGCAGGAGTTCGGCAACAGGTAGTCAGGAGAGCCCCGCTTCAGCTTAGGAGCGCGGGAGTGGCTTCTGCACGTGCGGCGACCATGGCCCATGGTACTGGTCTCAGGAGGTGGTAGACAGACCAGAGTAGCACACCGCCTAGCTGCACTGGTAAACCAGTGCTTCAGCGCAAGAGTCCTGAGCGGGCTGGGGAATCCTCCGATTCAGCGCAGGAACCAGGACACGGCCTCTCTAGATTAGGGAAAGAGTAGGCCCCAGGAACCAGGAAGCTGAAGATACTCAGGGAAACCTCCGCTTCAGTGCAGGAAACCAGGAACAGACCGCTGCATGAATATAGCAGCCGGTCACAGGAAACAAGGAGCTGAAGTAACAAGGAGAGTACTCAGCTTCAGCACAGGAAACAGGAACTGACCGCTGCATGAGACTAGCAGCCGGTCACAGGAACCAGGGAGCTGAAGATAACAAGGAGAGTACTCCGCTTCAGCACAGGAACAGACCGCTGCGTGACACTAGCAGCCGGTCTCAGGAACCAAGGAGACAGACAAGACAAGGCTTATGGCAGAACACAGAGACATCCAGGAAGGACTATGCTCGGCAGGGAGCATTATGGGAAGGTAATACTTAAAGGTCCGTGAACCAATGGCAGAAGGGGCGTGTGGCAGCATTACTTTGGTGAGTGAATCCAGGCTGCAGCAAACATCAGGAGAAGTGCTCCAGGACCGCACAAGTCTGCAAGGTAAGGCAAACAGTAAACCGAGGAGCGGATTCCTTACAAGGAGTTTGAAGGATCGAGTGGCTGTAAAAGGCCAAGAGGTAGTATCTGCCCCCTTTTTTGTAAGGGCAACAATGGGAGCGATAATGGACGAGAAGTTCCATTTTGGCATACATGTGGTTCTCGCGGAGGCGTACTAGTACCTGTTTGACATGGTTGATGTGCTCCGGTATTGATTTGGAAAAGATTAGAATATCGTCGAGATATACGATCAGGAAATGGTTGAGAAGGTCTCTGAAAATCTCGTTTACAAAATCTTGAATAACCGCTGGAGCATTTCAGAGATCAAATGGCATGACTAGGTACTTATAGTGGCCGTCTTGCGTGTTGAATGCCGTTTTCCATTCGTCGCCCTGCCGGATCCTCACCAAGTTATAGGCGCCCGTAGATCTAGTTTGGTGAAAATTGTCGCTCCCTGTAGGCGGTCAAAAAGTTCCGAGATTAGTGGTAGGGGATTCCGATTCTTGAGGGTAATTTTGTTCAAGCCTCTATAGTCGATGCAAGGGCGGAGGGTACCATCCTTTTTTTACAAAAAAGAATCCCACTCCGGCAGGGGAAGAAGACGTGCGTATGAATCCCATTTTTAGATTCTCCTGTATGTAGTCTGACATGGCTCTGGTCTCCGGGAGTGAAAGTGGGTAGGATCTCCGGGGAAAGATGAGGCGAGTGAACACCACAATGACGTGTGCTACAGAGTATAGCTTTTCTCATAGTATAAACATTCTCCACACTGCCAGTATAAGTCCGGAATACTGTCCCGGCCAGCTTTATTCTAAAGCTTGCCGGGTGTATCGCGGTCTGACAGCGGGGCTTTTCTCCGTTTAAAACGGAATTTCCCGTGCGGCGGCCGCTTCAATACATAAGCGCTAATGGCGCTTATTATTGAAAGCGCCCGAGGCGCGGGAAAACCAGCCAAAAACGGCCGAAGATTTCCGGGCGCCATACGCAGCTGGTTTTAAGCTGCGGAGGCAGCCGCATTAGCTTTAAGCTGGCCGGCACAGTATATAAAGTGATAAACGGAGTAATTTTAAAGTCCAATGACTAAACTCCTAGTGTGGGAGACGGGTTAGCGGTGATAATGAAAAAGGGATGACCGGGGGAGGTCAAAAACGTTACGGAAATTCAGGTAGACCTCAGGTAAGGAGGGCTGCTCCACTATAGGTGTCGTCAGACTACAAATTTGTTGCACCGAGGGAGGACAGGACGTGGCACACTGGGTGTTCCAAGTTATGGGCCTCTGATGAGAGGATTATGGCGTTGAAGCCACAGAAGCCCCAGGATAACTTCTACAGAAGGCGTGTGGATGACGTAGAGTGAAATCCTCTCCATGTGGGTACCGTCAATTGTCAGAAGGACAATAAAGGCTGGTTGGAGTGGCATTCCATCGATGGCCTCTAACCCCACGGGGTTCTTCCTCTTGATGAGGGGAATGTTGTTCTTCTGGGCGAATAAGGGGTCTATAAAGTCGCCTCCGGATCCGGAGTCGATGAAGGCCATGGCTGTAATACAGAAAGTCTCGGTACTAAGGGAAACGGGAATCAGGATCCTACTAGGGAGGATCTTTTCTTTTTTGATGGGGAAGCGAGAGAGTGTTCCCAATGAGACTCCCCTGGGACTCATTGGGAGCTGGCATTTCCCGACACGAGGGGACAGCGAAGGGCCTGGTGTCCAGGGTTGCCGCAGTAGAGGCAGAGTCCGGCGGAGCCGTTTCTCGGCAGGAGATAGCTTATTCCCTCCTAGTTGCATGGGCTCCGGGGCATCCGAGGTAATGGGTTCCGGAGAGGGAAGACGGAAGGCATGAAGTCTGATAGGAAGCTGTCGGTGTCGTGAACGTTCTGTTCTTCGCTCCTGGAGTCGCTGATCCACGTGAATACAAAGCGCAATGAGCTCCTCCAATTCGGATAGTCGTTCTTGAGCAAGTTCGTCCTTGAGCGGCTCCGAGAGACCTTGCCAAAAGGCGGAGGACAGAGCCTCATTATTCCAGCTCATCTCAGTAGCAATGGTGCGAAACTCCAGGGCGTACCTGGCCACTGGGTGGCTCCCTTGGGTGATGTGAAAGAGGGAAGAAGCAGCCGTCACTTTACGCCCACGGGTGTCGAAGACACGACGAAATTCCTTGGCAAATAATCGTCTGATATCATGCATGAGGTCGGTCCTCTGCTCCCAGATAGGGGAAGCCCACACCAAGGCATCACCTGTGAGTAGGGAGACAATGTATGCTATTTTGGATCTTGCAGAAGGGAAGCGAGCGGGTGTCAACTCGAATTGGATGAAGCATTGGTTTAACAACCCGCGACATTCCAAGGGGTCTCCAGAATATCGGTTGGGTGCCTGGAGTCGGGGTTCCAAAGACAAAGCTCCTACTGGTGGTTCAGTGTGAGGAATCAAGGGAGTGGGAGCGGAAATGTTTTGCACCTGTACCGTAAGGGATCGAACATCCTGCTGTAATGAATCCATGTGACGGCTGGACTGATCCAAAAATTTCTCCAGTTTGGAAAACATGGTGGCATGTGACGCCAAGATGTTTCCCACCTCAGAGGGGTCTATATCTGTGGGGCTCAGCATACTGTCACGTTGTGCCCACCACAAACTAAGTTGAGAAAAAAGTGGTGGAGCACTGCTGAAAAAATAAAGGGCTGGAGGCTGCTTGCAAATTAAAAATGCTTTAATTTAAGGCATAATAGACCGGGCTACAAACAAGGTATCTCTAACGCGTTTCGCGCTATAGGAGCGCTTTATCAAAGAGTAACCTAAGTGTGATAATATCTCATTTATATATGTATACCCATATATGTATTCCCATACCTGCAATACCCACCACAAACTAGACGAGACCCTCAGTACTGAGGTGGGAATAGAGAAAACACCACCGACAGGCATGGGGATCCGGTCTGGAGTGTGCTTAGTTGAACTCGCCGGGTCAGGGGCAGAGAGAGTAGAGTCGTCGTAATACTTGCCGAGGTGAGGATAGAAGAAGTCCGGAATGTTGGAGGTACTAGTCGCTGGAGTTGGAGCAGGAGAAGGTAGAATGGTCGAGGTCCAACAGCCGAGTTCAGGTTAGGAGAGTTGCGGACGGTCGAGGAAAGCGAAGGTCGGGGTTCCAGAGAAGCGGTGGTCCAAAAACAAGCCAAGGTCGGTAGACGGGAGATCAAGCAAGACAAGGCAGGATAACTAGGAGACGAGAGGTAAGCACAGGAACAGGAAGCTTATGCTCAGCCGATGTGCCAGTGGCACTGCTGAGCCTAAATAGGTGAGGTGGTCCAATCCGAGGAGGCAGACCCGAGGAGTGTCAGTGTGGAGCCTGTGATAGGCTAAGGTAAGGAAGCCAGGTGGGGGTGCTGAGGGCAATCTGTGCCTGTTGCCACGGAGCTCGGGTGTGTGTGTCACACGCGTGTGCCGCGCACAGAGGGTGCACGCCGTGATCCGGAGGCGGGAACTCCCGCTGCGACCCCAGCCCGTGTGCACCCGCGAGGACGCCATCCGGCGCGAGGAGCAGTGCGCATGCGCGGAGGAAGCGGGAGTGCGCGAGACCAAGCGAGTCCAGGACCCCATCCGCGGCCGTCGGAGCAGGTAGGAGAACTGTGTGCCTGCGAGTGGCGGCGTGCGGCACCTGCCTCCTGACAGTTAGATGCCGAGATCCTCCTTGAAAATGACCTAGGGCATGTTACCTGCATTTTATACAACTGAGCTGGCCCTTGTTGCAGCGATCACAAGGAGCCAGGCAGCAAAGATCGCAGCGGAACCATCCCGTCCCCTACATTTGGGACCTACAGTTCCAGGAGTCTCTGCGGAGACCAGACAGGTAAACCTAAGTTGCACACTGACCCTGACTTACGGTTTCCTTTACCTGTTCCCAGTCCCCCAGACTTGGCTTTGACAAGCGGGTGGCCAGAGTTAGGTACCCAATTTAGGGATGCGGTGCAATCAGACCCCAGCTTGGAGGGCATGAGACTTCGGGCGTCCGAGTCTAAGTCAGGGGACTGGTCTGATTACTACCTGTGGCACCGTGTGCTCCTGTATAGAGAACAAGAGACCACAGGGTTAGATGAGGTCTGGACCGGCAAGTGACAGCTAGTGGTACCCACGGAGTATAGCCAGCAGTTGTTGCGGGTTGCCCACTCCATTCCACTGGGGCGGCATCAGGGGGTCACTCTGACGAGAGCCTGGCTGTTGCAGCATTACTACTGGCCGGGGGCATCCAGGGAGGTGGCAAATTATGTCCGGTCCTGTGATGCCTGCTAGCGAGTGGGTAAGGCCGGCTATCGTGTGAAGGCACTCCTGAACCTGTTACCGGTAATGAGGGAACCCTTTCAGAGAGTAGCCATGGACCTTGTGGGACCCCTCATGATTCCCAGTTGGTTCGGGAAGCGCTACATCCTCACGGTGGTGGACTTTGCCACCCGGTACCCTGAGGCGGTAGCACTTGCCACCATTGATGCTAGAGCAGTAGCAAAAGCGTTATTAACCATTTTTACTAGGGTAGGTTTCCCTAGCGAGATCCTAACCGATCAGGGGTCGCAATTCATGAGTGAATTGCTCCAGTGTGTATGGGATGCGTGCGGGGTGAAGCGCCAGTGCACAACCCCTTACCACCCCCAAACCAATGGACTGTGTGAGAGGTTCAACGGTACCCTGAAGTAGATGCTTCGAACCTTTATAGAGGCAGAAGGAAAAGACTGGGAGATTCATCTGCTGCACTTGCTGTTTGCATATCGAGAGGTACCGCAAGAATCTACAGGCTGTTCTCCCTTTGAGCTACTATATGGGTGCAGGGTACGGGGACCTCTGGACCTATTCTGTGGGGGATGGGAAGGGGATACTACCAATACTGATGCTTCTGTGCTTCAGTACATGGTAGATCTCCGAGACCGGTTAGAGATGCTCATGGGGTTGGCACAGGACAACCTTAGGACTGCTCAGACCAAGCAGAAGACTTGGTATGTGTAAGGAAGAAGGGTTCTCTCACCCACTCCTTACCTGTGTCGGGGACTGCTCCTGCTCCCCCTTTCTCCTCTCAGCATTACCCTCTCCGCTGCCGGGCTTCGTGTCAGCCGAAGCTCTCACAAGCGGCCGCCATCTTGGCCGGGACGCGCGCGGGACGGTCTTACACTGCACGCACTCCCGTTTAAATAGGGACACCCACCAGGTGTGTTAGGTTATCAATTAACTAACCACACCCACTGCAGGTGTGTTAGGCCAATTAATTAACTAACCACACCCACTCTGCCTCAGGCAGAAGAAATGGGGGGGAAAAAACTACAGGCTTCAATTACAACACACTTTAAAAATAAATTAACCCACTGCACACTCCCCAAAAAGTGTTTTTTTTTTTTTGCAAATAATTGTGTGTGTGTTCATTCTGTAAATAAATGACAATTTATTTTATCTCTTGCTTTGCTCAAAGGATCCGCGTATTTTGGTGTTAAAAGCATTGGTCTCCCATGACAATATCCCTACAAACATTTTCTTTGTACTTTTACCTCCACTGCTAATTTCAATCTACAAGGTCTCTACATTTTAATATTTCCCTTCATAAACACTTTCCCTTATAATAGGTATTAGATCCGGTTTAACATATAGACATACTCCACCTCCTCTTCTATTTTCTCATTCCTTTCCAAAAAATGGAATAACCCTCTAAACTAACTGCCCAGTCATGAGTTTCCTCCCACCATGTTTCCATAATGCCTACATTACTGCTCCCTTGTAGCTATTAATTCAAGCAAGCATGCATTTAAGGATTTTTTTCCAGCCTATGCTACTGTTATCTTATCTGCTCCTGCCTTTCTACCCCAATTGTATTTAGTCTTTAGAAGTTTTCTAGTATTTACTGTATTTAATATGGGTGTCTCCCTGCTTGCCAAACTCCCACTTGCCTCTATTCTACCTCCATGACCCCTTGCTATTTCCCCATCTACAGTATTCTATTTATGTGTTAATGCAAAGTGTCTGAAAATGTGAACAGAATTCACAGAACGAATAAAAATGCTTAACTGTCCAGTTTTAATACTTTATGCAGCACATAGTCCATATAATACTTTTTGAGATTCTTACAGGGCAGATAAATACTTGCATTTCTGATGGTTAAAGCTCCAGTCCCACTTAAAAAGTCTCAAAATATTTAACTTTCAGAGTTGCCTGTTCTTTGCTCAATCAAAGAGCTTTTAGATTTCTGAGAAATAGAGAAATGTATATGTTGCCTCTTAAATATCTCCTGCATTGTGAATGTCCAAATAATTGCAACTCTGTAATCCCTGTAGCATTTATTCTTTAAGTATGATCCCTTAATAAAATAATGTATTATTTTATTTTATAAACTAGTTTTAGGGCCTACATTTGTAAAGCTATTGAATATATCCTAAAATATGAACGAAACAATAAGAATGGTCAGCAAAGAGTTCTTCCAATTTATACCAAATGCAGTATAATGTTGCTATGTGGGACTGAAAATTAAACAGGTCACATCAGTTTTATATGATCAATTAATTGTACTCTTCCAAAAAGAATGAAAATCACAGCTGTTTAAATTCAATCATTAATAAATTAATATTAGAGCAACTTGGGCTATCCCCACTTTTATGATAAAATATAAACAAATAGATTTACGATAACAGTACAGGTAACAAACATAGCCCTCATTATGTAACTTTAAACAGAAGGCACCATAAAGTGGTAAATCTCAAAGATTGTATAGTCTCCTATAACCCTATCAGTCTTTAAACGATACACCGGAAAAGCTGTTTTAAGTGCTTTCGTGTATTACTATGAAATTGTCATATTAAAATTCCTGTACAAAATTACATACAGTACATCATTTTTGCTTGAAGACAAAGGAAAAACAAGGCCAGAGTAAATAATTTTTAAAGGTATAGATAAAATTAAACTCGAATTAGAACTTGATCATTAAATATAGCATTAAGATTATTAAAGAGGACCAAAGTAGCATGGAGAAATAATGTGCCTAAATATGTAAACTTTGTATTTAATATATAAAATACCATCGAGTTCCCTTCACTGCTCACATGAAATGATGTATTATCTATTAAATGACTGAAAATATATAATACAGAGAGGTTATATACTTAGAACCTTGTAAGATGAAAAATGATTTTTTTTTTTTTTTTTTTTGAAGAGCATTTAACTCTGGTGTGATAAAACAAAACAAAAAAACATTATTTGTAGGCTCCTTACACATTTATGACAGAAATCACTGCACAGCAGAGCTAACTTTGTTTGAAGATGTCCCATGAAATGCACCATTTCTTTAAGAACATAGGGATAAACAAAAAAATACAAGACATGCTGTAATATTATTACTCATTTATGAACATTTCTAAGTGTTCTTACATTGCCATTCTGGTAGTTATATATACTTTATTTGGGATTGCAAGGGCTACATTTTTTTTAATTTCATGTATTTTAAACAATATGCCAATATGCCAATCCTTCCCTGAATGCTGGTAATTATTTGTAAAGGATCTGTATATTTTCAAATACAAAATGTATGCACGTGCACAATTTTGTTCAAAATCTAAGATGACCCAGGGTATTGCTGGGTGATCAGAATAGGTCGCATAAGCTTATGCGTTTTATTTTTTGCTCCCCAATGCAAAGCCTATACAATCTATCAAAGACTCAGAAGTACTCCAGTGGTCATTTATATTTATAAACTGCTGGGAGCATTGGAGAGCCATATCTTAATAAGTACAATTCGTTTTTTGATGTTTATTTTAATAAGTACCACCCCAGAATGCAAGGTGATCTCCACTGTCGGTAGGTCTGTAAAAAAAAAAAAAGCACAATTGATATTCTTGTCAAAATAAGTATTTGTTTTATGGTTTCCATTACTTATTTTAGCAACAGCATTGAATCCGTATTGTTCAGAACAAACTTTGGTCAGAATATCCAAATTAACAATCTCAATATATTTGCTGTGTGAGATCACTCTGGGCTGTAAACTGGAGACAAAATGACATTTTTATTTATTAAGCTAATGGGCATTTTGCATTCAGATCTTTTGCATTACCATGCACCTCATTAACTAAATTATGATGCTTACATTACTGCACCTGTTCGATGCATTGCCACAGACTTAGTGGGGGGGGGGGGGATTATATATATACACACACATATATATACATATATATATACATACATACATATATATATACATATACTATAAATACACACACACACACACACACACACACACACTTAGTTAAGTTATGGCGAGTAAAAGTGGCGAGTAAAAGTGACAAAAACACAGCAAAGCATATAGCAAATGGAAATATAACTGTATGCTCATTTGCATGTCTTGGGCAGGTCTGCAACCCCACCTTTCACCATTATTACCCAGCACACAGCACTTCCACTGCAGCAAGGGATTCTGGGAAATGACATGCAAATGAGCACACAGTGCCACTTTTTGCTTCAAAACCATTTTAAACCTGGTTTCCTATAGGCTTAAGCTTGCTGCATGGTCACAGCTTTAAGTACAGCCAGGGTTAAGATGCATAGCCAGTAAACCCACCCACAGACAGCTGTTTCGACCTTAATTGGTCTCATCAGTGTGGGGTTGGTTACACTGGCTATGCCAAGCTGAAGCAATGAGGATGAGTTTAACCATACACTGGCGACACACTTTATTCGAGCTCGGCTAGTCCCACGAATTCGGGTATACCCGGGTGTATTGAGGTTTGTGACTGTTTTCTGCCCGAGTGCATTGAGGTATTTTCCAAGCAGGGGTTGAAGCATTTTATTCCTGCTGGCTGCAATACTGCACAGTATATATATATATACTGCATTACAATTCATGAATTTATGCCATCTGGTAGACACGCAAAGCATTGCAGCCTATTAAATCCTAATCATTATCATTTAACAGATCAGCCGCCCGTCAGCCAGGCATGAACCCAGGCTGGGAAGGCAAACGCAACGGGGCTTGTCAGAGGTGAGGAGTGGCGCATTCCAGGTATCTGCCAGGTACATACTGGGTATTTGCTCGAATAAAGTGTGTCGGTGCAGTACTTAGTTAAGTTATGGTGAGTAAAAAAAGTGACAAAAACCCTCCACAGCAAAGCATATAGCAAATGGAAATATAACTGTATGATATATATATATATATATATATATATATATATATATATATATATATACATACTAGCTGAGAGACCCGGCGTTGCCCGGTATGTGAACTGTGAATAAGTATGTGTAAATGTTGTATTTGAAACTTGTAATGTCATGTGAATGTTATGTAATATTATTGAAAAATGTGTTTGGGGCTCCGGAGTAGCTGCGTGCGTTGTCCTGTGGTTATGTAAGTATGATAGTGGTCTGGGAAGGGGGGGGAGAGGTTAATGGTGTGTGTGGTTTTTGCGGCCTCCGGAGTAGCTGCGTGCGTTGTCCGGTGGTTATGTAAGTATGATAGTGGTCTGGGGAGGGGTGGGGTGGGGTGAGAGGTTAATGGTGTGTGTGGGTGGTTTTGGCGGGCTCCGGAGTAGCTGCGTGCGTTGTCCGGTAGTTATGTAAGTCTGATAGTGGTCTCGGGAGGGGTGGGGGGAGAGGTTAATGGTGTGTGTGTTGTTTTTGCGGGCTCCGGAGTAGCTGCGTGCGTTGTCCGGTGGGTATGTAAGTATGATAGTGGTCTCGGGAGGGGGGTGGGGGGGGGAGAGGTTAATGGTGTGTGTGTGTGTGGTTTTTGCGGCCTCCGGAGAAGCTGCGTGCGTTGGCAGTTCGGGTGGTGTGGGGGGGGAGGGTCTGCGGTAGCGGGAGAGCTGTGGCGTGCGGTCATGGTCTGCATTAGTGTGGGAGGGGTTGGTGGTCGAGGGGGGTGTTTTGAAGAGGCAGTGTCCATCGGTATGCGCTGCGTGTTCGTGCGGTGTGTGGAGGTAATCGTGCGGTGTGAGCGTGTGTAATGTTGGAGTGCTGAAAGCAATGTTTATATAGTTCAGATCTGTACCTGATTACGCAGTTCTGTGGTAGCAGGCGGTGAGGGTTTTGTGGGTTGAGAGCTGTGAAGCGTGGCCCCAGAGCAGTGAGGGTTCGTTGCTTTGAAGCGTGGTCCCAGAGCAGTGAGGATTAGGTGGTGTGTAGCGTTCCCAAATCTCCCACAGCAGTGAGGGTTAGGTACTTTGAAGCGTTCCCAAAGCTCACTGAGGGGTGGGACAGTGTGGCAGTGGTGTTGGCCGCAGGCCAATGAGAGTCAGTGAGGGGTGGGACAGTATGGCAGTGGTGTTGGCCGCAGGCCAATGAGAGTCAGTGAGGGGTGGGACAGTGTGGCAGTGGTGTTGGCCGCAGGCCAATGAGAGGTGTGTGGGGGCGGGCATGGCCTGAGGCGGAGTGACAGGCCAAAGGTGCAATGCGATTGGCCCTAGGGACACAGGCCATGCAGACAAACATACAGTGCTTTCAGAAATATATAGTATATATAGACCACTTGTGAGCACATTCACGTGTCTTAGGCAGGGTTGCAGAACTGTCTAAGACATGTGAATGTGCTCACAAGTGATCTGTTTATTTGCTATATGCTATACGGTGGTGGTTTCTTGTCATCTTTTTCACCCACCATAATTTAAAATGTGATGGCATATATCTTCCAGTCAAGAGACTGCCATGGATGTTTTATGAGCTTTACACTGTAAATCAGTTACTAAGGTATTATTTAAAATGTACAGGTACAAGTTAGATGCCTAAATAACTCCCCCCTCTGCTATTAAAGTTGATACAAATTGAAAGGAAGAAACATGGGCTGAAATAAATAGTGTATTGGCAGTAATTAATACAACTAAAACACACCTATCTCTGCATTGTATTAAAACTTTTGCTGTGACAAGGGCCTATCAACACTCAGGCAGGATGAGGTTCAAAGGGAAAACAAGCAACACAGATGTTCGCTAAACCTCAACATTCTAACTGTACTGTGCTTTCCAGCAGAATGCAAGAATAATTGTTCACAATTCCAGTTATGCGTCTTCTCGTTTGAAAACAGATCAAACCTGCATAGAAACTATTTTAGAGGCTCCCAAGTACAGAATTTTCAACCCCATCACATTTTTCACCTATGTAACCTCTGAGTCACTACTTCCCGATACATACACTACCGACACACTTAATCCGAGCAGGGCTAGTTCCGCAAGCCGGGGGATGCCCCGGCTTGCTAGCCCCACTCCCTCGGCGTGACGCGCGTCACCGATGCGCGGTCACGCGTCATCGGGTGTCAGCGCCCCCTGCACGCGCGACCAGGGCTCCCCGAGGGAGCCCTGGTGTCCCGCGATGTGGGGGACGGCGGCAGGGGGTTCCGGGGGACCCGGCGGACCCGGCAGCGGTAGGGAGAGCGCCCCGATCGGAGGGCGCTCTTCCGCTGCTTTGGCGCGTGCCCGGCACCCTCCGGCGCGCGCCCGGCACCCTCCGGCGCGCGCCAGGTTACTGCTGCGGCCGAGAACGGGCAAATGCTCGAATAAACTCGGCCGCAGCAGTAATAGAAATGTAAATAAGCAATAAAAATAATACAAAGAAATCATCCAGGAAACCTAGTATACCAAACAAAGCCTCTGGAATAATGTCCAAGGGCGATACAAGGTAGAAAAATGCTCCAAGTAGGCAGAGGGCAATTCTTATGCGAAACATCCAAAAGAGGCCACCAACTGAAAACATCTCCCGGAAAGCATGGCGCAGTAAAGTGGGCAAGTCCATAATTCTTTCCATGAGCTAGAAAATTGCAAATAATACTCTGTCACTGTTAATTTGAGTTTATTCTTACTATTAATCATTATGAGATTACAGAACTCACAGCAGCAACATACATTTCCTCCTCCCCACATCATAATCTCAAGGCACTTAATTTACTGCAAATATTTTTCTGAACAAATATCGGAAATATAAATACAAATTAAGGATATTAAGACTTATTCACAAAGAATTATATGAAGACTATAAATTCTTCTAATGTCATAACATTTAGTAATATAATAGTAAATAGTAAAAAGTAAATAGTAATGGCTATCAATTTAGCAAATTGATTGCCGATTTTCAATATTAATGTACAATTTACCACTCAACAGTAATCCAAAAAGTATTATCTTCTTCTTCTTACTTACAGAACGAGGTTGTCCAGAAAATCTTCGATTATAACCATTGACCTCCTGAAATACCTCTAGTGCATCTTGCTGTTGATTTTCTTCAAACATTGGAAAAAGTAAGGTTACCTGCACAAACAAATTTCAATATTTCTTTAATAAAATGTTACTGAAAATAAAATAATTTTCAAAGAATAACTTTTAAAATGTAAATATCCTACCAATGTGAGAAAACAAGTTTATGTAAATGTTTGGCAATTAAACAGACAAGCAAAAAAGAAGGGTTTTTTTTGTTTAACATTGCGCGCAAATATAAAGAAAACCTACAGTACAGCCAAAGTTATTTTTCAAACCCATCCCTTTCTTCTGTCTATAGCTCTCATCTATGCCCCATTTTCTCTCCCTCCTCTATCACCCTGTTTTGTCACCTTCCCTCCTTTCTTCCAAGGTACCTCCCTAAACCACCTGCAAAAAAAAATGGCTTTCTATAAACTAAAAGCATAAGGGGTCATTGGGTCTCAGGAACAGTACTGAGACTTTTGCTGTTACCACCCCAGAGCTGTCTGAACGCCAGCTGTACTTTGCTCTTCTTTTTGGTCATGGGCAATGCTGAATCAGGAGACTATTTTTGTAGTTCTAGATGTGGAAACAAAAAAGGAGTTCAGCAGCACCCCAAGACTTTGAGAAACCCTGCAGACAGGCACAGACAGACGGCACAGACAGATACAGAGAGACAGACAGGTACAGAGAGACAGAGACAGGCAGACAGGCAGACAGGCAGAGAGAGACAGACAGGCACAGAGTGTAAGACGGGCTCCAGAGACACCCTTTCTTGATTCTCAAGGTGAATGTTTGGTTGTTTACTCCTGATTAACTAATGAAAAATAAAATGTTGAGACCTTTCTGATATCCCAACAGAATGAATTTATATATATATATATATATGTAGCGGTCATGTAAAATGCCTACAGTCATCTCTCCTGCTGGCAGTAAGGCCTGGTAAGTGTGGGCATGCCAGTATTAATCATGGAGGTTTCCCCTCACACCCTGGTGGGGTGCCCTGTGTATGGCTGGGGCTAGTCACATGCTCTGACTCCATGGTTAGTGATGTCAGAGGTGTGTCAGTCTCAGAAGCTTACATAAGGCACAGCACTGTGTTCTAAAAGTTAGTTCAGTTGGAGGAAGGAGTTCAGCTAAGAGGAGTAGTTCAAGTTCTGTCAGAAGTGTCAGTTATGTTATAGTAACTCCATGGGAGACTGTGTCCAGGGACCTGGCACAGGACAGAGATTCCTGTGGGAATAGTGAATCCCTGATCTAGGTGATATACCTAACTAAAGGGAGCACGGGCGAGATGATCGGCTGAATATACCCCATTGTGGAGGGCAGCTATGCCCGCCGTGTCAATAAAGATGGAGCTGATCAGAGAAACCCCTGTGTGTGAGAGTACAATGATTTCACAGGAGGTTGCACCACCGAGGAGTTCCTCGTCAGGATCATCCCCATGCGGACGCAGGGACCCTGGTGAGGTGGAGGCGCTGCACTGGAACTAGGTGAGACTCAGCACACTACCTCAGCTGCCTGTCTGGACGGGTCCTCCCCACACACCATCATGCGGGAGACTCAGGAGTCCTGTAGCCAACAGGTGCACCACCAGACACTACCACCATGTAATGGGGACCGGTTAGACCACAGGGGCCAATGTGAGATTGGGTGGGTCAGGCCGGGCCAGAAATACCGTTACATTTGGAGGCGAGCTGCTGAGATCAGATCTGTCAACAGGACAGGCTCTAGCTAGGCACACTGGGAAACAGGGAGAGTGTCTGCTGCCACTTTGTGCTGCGTAGGGACGGACCTAGGGGTAGTCAGGGGGCTGACTGGATATTGTCAGTTCGCAGGGACAACCTAGGGGCCTGAAGGGAGTGAGGGGTCTGGAGCCGGGCTATAGCTGACCGAGTCACCTTGAGGCAGTGCTAGTTGGTAGGATGCCTAAAGGGATAGCCTGTTAACATGGTCAGGAGTCCTGGAGAGGGTCTGCGCTAGGCTGACCAAGACAGGTAGACGCCCCAAGTACTGCATGGCAGAGCCAGAGTACCTAGCCCATTCCAGACACTCACCGTAGGGAGCACAGACTGGGAGGAAGGAGTCACAGCAGACACTGAGAGAGTGAACCTAGCCTGAGGTAGTGCAACACTGGGTCACACCTAGATAAGGTACACATGTGGTGGTGCATCTGAAGCTAATCTTTGTTGTACCGGTGTGGCGGCTGCCCCGCAGAGTGGAGCCCCATGTACGATAACTGTTACGAGAGAGTGGAGGATCCGCGTGGTGTGGAGAACATGAAATGGCGGACAGAGGCTGATGGGGAGGGCACCCGTGGCGTGCAACCCACTGAAGAGCAGACTGTCGCTGAATTGTCATTAACGAATCTGCTCTGGAGCGGAGCGAAGGCCGTGGCTGCCCCGTTTTTATCCTGCCTGGGACAGCGAGGGGCCACCCTTGAAGAGTGTGAGGACATTGTAATAATTGGGGGAGAACCCCCCGAGGAGAGCAAACAAATGGACTTTTTGGGCTTAAAAGTCAACCAAAATGGCGGTTCCCGCTTGCTAGGGAAACCGCATGGGCCAGGCGCAGAAAAAATGGCTGATGCAGGACTTGCAAGGAGCTGGCCGGGAATGGCGCGAACAGCAGAGCCCCGCCCTGATGGGGGGCATGGCGCGAAAGCTATGGCTGCGCCGGGATGGACAGTGACTAATTCAGCCCCTGTGCTGAGTCAACCGCTAAGTCTATGGGACCCTCCCCTGATTTCTACCAGGGGGAGTGACTTTCAACTATGGCCTGTGGGGATGCACCCACTGGGCCCAGGGACTGACATTCAGACGGCGCCACTACAAAAAGTAGTTCCGGCCGTGGAGGTGATTTGCAAGAAAGGGTACCTTGCGCAAAAAGCTGCTGCAAGGAGAAGGCGGGAACTAGCCGCGGGAAAAGACTCCAGCTCTGAGGAGGAAACTGGCGCGAAAACGCAGACCGCGCCCACCAGGACTGAGAAAGGCGCGGCCTTTATTAAGGGGCATGATATTCCCCTGTGGGACCCGCCCATTATTGCAACCCCTGGGGGCGGGTTCCAACTCTGTCAGAGAAGGGAGGAGCCGAAGCAGGGAGTGGCGGATCCAGCAACTTCCACCAGTCAGTTGCGAGGAACCACTGAGAAGAAGAGACCTGTACAGGAAGTAACTCCTGTGCAAAGAATGGCCTGCTCCTCCACTGTGGGAACAATGGTCTCTACACAGCCCTACTCAGTGCCCGGCGGGGTGCTAGTGGTGAGGGTGGCCAATACCGAGACGGTGGTCGAGCTCTGCCTACAATGCGGGCTGCCCAGAGGCACTGTCAATACGGCGGCACGTTGCCCTCATTGTGGGACATTGTACCTGTGGCCTATGCCCACATTTATCCCTATACAGCCTGCTGACCCCCCGGCGGACGTGACAAGGCGCTCCGCCGAGTCCCCGGGCGCGCTATGGATCAACCGCGCGAGTCCCGGAGACAAGGGACTGGAGCCGGTCAAGTCGGCTGGGTCACTGGCGATCGAGGCGGCTGAATCAACCCCCGCATTCGGGGAAAAGAGACTGTCACCCCGCCCGGAGACCCCTAAGTCTGGAAAAGGGGATTACTCGGACGAGGACCTCCGTGAGCTGGCGGTGGTAAAAGCGGAGCTGAAAAAGCAGACCGGGAGAACGACACCCCGTGGGGTGAGTGGCAGGACGTCCCCCGCAGATCGGCGATCCGACCGACGGAGTCCCGCCATCCCAGGACCTGGCGGAGACGGGAGAGAGACGCCTACACCCCTGCGGACGGGTAAGCCAAACAGCCCTATATCTTACCTGGTCACAACAGACGGCGAAGCGCTGGAAGGGCCGCGCCAGGCCCAAAGCGCACGTGGAGGGACGGCATCACTTCCAGTGGCGACGGCGGAGCAACCGGATGTCGTCATAGAGGAAGAGATCCCGCATGGGGGTCCCACGCGAGATGGCGACGCTTCCGGTTCCGGGGAGGACGGCACTTCCGGTGGTGGCGGCGGAACCCAGGAAGAAGAAGCAGCGACGCTTCGGCGATCGGGGGAAGGTCCCCGATCACTTACAAGGCCCAGAAATTGGAGAGACGATCTCAGGACTGAGGAGGGTGAGACATCATCCTTGGATCAGTCCACGGACAGTCAGGAGCGGGTAATGACCCCGTGGGGTCCTGTCCCGTGCCCCTATGCCCAACCCCATGCCCTAGATAATACCCCTACCCCCATCACACGGTCACCGGGTTCACCGCCTAGCCTGGAGTATGTGGACAATTCACCGGGGGGAAAGGGAAGATGGACTGGGGAAAGGCAGCGCAGTGGCGCTACGGAGGGCGATTCACGGGGAGGGGGAGAGTTGAGTGTGGCCACAACCGCACCCCAACCAGTGGTAAAGGCCCTGGGGTCCTCGAGATGGTTTTCACCGCGATCCGCGCGGTCTTCAGGGGTATTCTCCCTAGATGACGACAGGGAGTCAGGGCCGAATCCATTTAAGGAGACCCGTTGGTGGGCCCCATTAGTACCAAGGGTACTCCGCTTGGATGGACCGTACTCGGTTCCTCATCCGGCGGGGGGACGTGGTGGACTATTGGTGGGCTGTGGGAGAATTCACCCCAGAACAGAGAGATAGGGAATTGCAGGAGCGCTGGTATCAGATAGAACATCTGGAAATAGAGCCTATGGGTCCTAGCATATTGTCAGACCCTGTGGATCCTGACGAACCCCTATCATGGGTGCTACCTGGGAGGGCAGGTAAGGCTGACCTGACCAGAATTAGTAGGGCCGAGCGGGCAATAATGGCTCGTTACAAATCATCCCACGGGTTGGAGTACCCGTACGTCCCTGAGCCTCTCATGGACGAAATAGAGGACAACCGGGATAGGTGGCTGAAGGAAAATATAGAGATGCACCTAGTCAGCAAAGGGAATGCCGTAGTGGGAAAGAAGGCCGAGGAACGGATAGAACATTTAATCCGTATATGGGCCATTGGGAGAAATATCCATAAACATAAAGTGACGTATAGACCGGAAAGGGGATTACCTAGGCATTATTCGGTTACGGTTCTGGATATGGGAGGTAGGGAAGTGAGAAAACCTGACCCGTTTCACTATTTTTAGGAGGTACTGTACATCACGCGGGTCTGTGGCTGCTGGTCGGGGCGGGCTTGGCGGATGACTGTGTTCATTTGTACTGCATTATGTGAAAATTTGTGTGATGTTGATTATGTTTTCTGTTGCAGTGCTTCCTGGAAAGAGGTATCTAAATTTAGGTCCCAGCGAGGACGATGGGATTCACCAGGGGGAGAATGTAGCGGCATGTAAAATGCCTACAGTCATCTCTCCTGCTGGCAGTAAGGCCTGGTAAGTGTGGGCATGCCAGTATTAATCATGGAGGTTTCCCCTCACACCCTGGTGGGGTGCCCTGTGTATGGCTGGGGCTAGTCACATGCTCTGACTCCATGGTTAGTGATGTCAGAGGTGTGTCAGTCTCAGAAGCTTACATAAGGCACAGCACTGTGTTCTAAAAGTTAGTTCAGTTGGAGGAAGGAGTTCAGCTAAGAGGAGTAGTTCAAGTTCTGCCAGAAGTGTCAGTTACAGCACCGACATTGTTTATTGCACTAAATCACGGCGGCACGCCGAGATCTACCCCAGCTGCCGCCAGTAACAACCGCGCGCCGCCGCGTTTCCCCCACGCACCCCCCCTCCACTTCGCGCGCAATTTAAGTTTAAAACTTCAGCTCTAAACAGTACAACACTGCCCCTCTGCTTCCCCGCACCCCCGCTTACCTTCATTTGATCTCCAGGGGTGTCGGGGAAGACGGGGAAGCCGGGCGCGCATGTTACTGTGACGTCATAGTGCGCCGACACGCGCCGCGGCTACCCGCTTCCCAGACGCATGCAGCCGGCGGCTTTTGCTGCAATAAACAATGTCGCTACTGTATGTTATAGTAACTCCATGGGAGACTGTGTCCAGGGACCTGGCACAGGACAGAGATTCCTGTGGGAATAGTGAATCCCTGATCTAGGTGATATACCTAACTAAAGGGAGCACGGGCGAGATGATCGGCTGAATATACCCCATTGTGGAGGGCAGCTATGCCCGCCGTGTCAATAAAGATGGAGCTGATCAGAGAAACCCCTGTGTGTGAGAGTACAATGATTTCACAGGAGGTTGCACCACCGAGGAGTTCCTCGTCAGGATCATCCCCATGCGGACGCAGGGACCCTGGTGAGGTGGAGGCGCTGCACTGGAACTAGGTGAGACTCAGCACACTACCTCAGCTGCCTGTCTGGACGGGTCCTCCCCACACACCATCATGTGGGAGACTCAGGAGTCCTGTAGCCAACAGGTGCACCACCAGACACTACCACCATGTAATGGGGACCGGTTAGACCACAGGGGCCAATGTGAGATTGGGTGGGTCAGGCCGGGCCAGAAATACCGTTACACACATATACATATATATATATATATATATATATATATATATATATATATAACATAATACTGAGTTAAGTTATGGTGAGTAAAAAAAGTGACAAAAACCCTCCATAGGAAAGCAAATATAACTGTATGCTCATCTGCATGTCTTAGGCAGGTCTGCAACCCTGCCTTTCCCCATTATCACCCAGCATACAGCACTTCCACTGCAGCAAGGGATTCTGGGAAATGACATGCAAATGAGCACACAGTGTCACTTTTTGCCTCAATAACCATTTTTAACATGGTTCCCTATAGGCTTAAGCTTGCTGCATGGTCACAACTTTGAGCACAGCCAGGGTTAAGGTGCATACCCAGAAAACCACCCACAGACAGCTTTTTCTTTTTTTTGTAGCCCGGGTGGTGAAAAAGTGATTCCACCTCAAAAACTGTGCTCGTGATCCACGCTGTGAGATCAGGTGCGCTCCACTTGTGACTATAGGCTTCCGGAGAGCTGCAAGTCCATGAAATAGTCAGTCCTCTTCAGCCACGAGGGCCAGGAAAAGTTCTGATGTTACACCGACGTCGTCATCTGAAGAATCCGACGTCCATCCGGTTCCCTCCTAGTGCAGCAGACGCCGCAGGAGGGTCCAAGTCTTTAGGGCTTTCGGCTGACGCCTACTCGCCCACCGCAATCTTCTCCCGAGGGATGGCGACCACCGACCAACACACAGTCTTGCATTCTCCGAAGAAAATTAGGTGACTGATAACCCAAAAAAAAAGGAAAACAAATTGATGGTGCGAGTGCTCCAGTGCGCTGTGTGATGCAGTGCAGGAGGTGCTCAAATGAAACGTCAAAAATAAGTGTGCACAAGTGCACGCCAGACCTGGAAGCCTGGCGGGTAAAAAAATAGTGGCGAACCCCTCAGCGGAAGGCGATAAGGGGTGCCAGTGCAGAAAATGTAGGGTTGTGCAAATTATCCGTGCCATGTCAAATGCTGTGCAGCGTGCAGCAAATGACTCCGCCAGGTCAACCACTCCTGGGGTGCCGTGATAAGATAGCCCGGGCTACATATCCGCCTTCCCGGCCATGACCAGAGGTCCAAGTGTGACTACTACCCACAGACAGCTTTTTTGTTTTGAAAATTCTTTTATTATGCAGCGAATCTTTACAACAAGATTATAACAGTACATAAATAATTTTCCAAACGAAAAAAAAACCGCGACGTTAACAACGGCGCAGTGCATATCCCACACAACTCACATACATTTTTATTAATGGTTTCCCCAAAAGTAAAAAAACTGTGACGAACACGGCGGTGCAGTGCATTTATACGTATGCACCGCACCACAGACATGACATATCATACACACATTATCTCTAACTTTATTGCACAGAAAAACTTTTGGGGCGGGGGAGTAAGGGGGGTGGGGGGTGGGGAGGGGGGCGTTTAGTCCTCCTCCTCAGTGCCGTCAAAGATGGAATAGTCCTTGAGCAGGCTGTGGAGCAGCCTGCGACAGTCCTGTACCGACATCCTCTTCTTCCCCTTGATCAAACGTTGCCTGGCGAATAGTAAAACGTCCTTGAAACAGCACATTAGACGCCAACCGGCTTCGATTGCGTCCTCTGTGTGTGTTCCTGTGAAAAGTCCGTGGAACACCGAGTAGTACGTGATGCACTTCCTCGGTATACAGTCCTTTAAGTCAGTGTCCAGCGCGCGCAGCAAGGCCTGCGCAAAGGGGCAGTTCCAGAAGAGGTGTATGATGCTTTCCTCCACTGGGTTGCACCTGGGGGAGTGCCTCACGAGGCTGAGTTTACTCTGGTACTTGTCCGCATTCACAGGGAGTCCCCCGTGTATGGCCTGCCAAGCAATGTCTTTGTGTTTGTTCATTAGTCTTTTCGATGCCACATTCCTCCACACCGTTCCAAAAGGTGTTGGGGTGGAGACCTGGGACCGATTCCATGATGTCTTTAGCCCTGATCATTTTGTAGATGACCTTGGGTTTCCACAGGTCTGGTTTTACTCCCTCCAGATTGTTCTGCCTCACAAACTTCTTCACGTCCTTGTAGGACCAGGGCGTGCGCCAGCTGTAAGGGATGGAGCTGTCCCACTTGTCCCACCCAGTGCTCTCCAGAGCGGCAGGAGTAGGAGGCGGGACATAGAGTAGCCAGAGGAGTCTTTGTCGCAGTCTCTCAGGGTGATCCGCACGCAGTTGCTTACAAAGAAGGCGCGCAGCATAGTGGGGATGTCGGGGATTCCTCTACCCCCCTTGTGCGGCTCTTTGTACATCACCTCGCGCTTTCCCCTCTCAAACTTGGCCCCCCAGACAAAGCGGAACACTGCCATGGAGATCTCCTGGCAGGTTCTGGTCGAAGGCGGGTATGCCTGGGCCACGTACTGCAGGACAGGGAGGATCTCGTTCAGCAGTACCAGCTTTTCCCCTCAATGGTGAGGGGTCTGAGGCGCCACAATCCAATCTTCTGCTTCACCTTGTTCAGCCTCTCGTTCCAGCTCTTCAGGGCAGCGGCCTCGCTCCCCACACCAAACCAGACTCCAAGGATTTGAATGAGGCCTGCTCTGATGGGGAAGGGGAGGGGGTCGGCAGTCAGGTTCCAAAGCCCAAATAGCTTGGTCTCTGACTTCCCGCAGTTGACTTTTGCTCCTGAAGCTTTCCCAAAATCCTCGCATGTCTGGACCAGCGTCTTCACCGACCGGCTATCTGCGCAGAAGATGGTGACGTCATCCATGTAGAGCGAGCACTTCACTTCGCGTCTCTGGGGTCCTGGCACGACGATCCCTCTGATCTCTGCGTCTCGTCTGATGCACTGGGCGAAGAGCTCTATACAACAGACAAAAAGGAGAGGTGAAAGAGGGCAGCCCTGCCTAACCCCTGAGAGGGCAGGGAAGGGGTTAGTCTTCCATCCGTTCACGATCGCCACACTGCAAATGTCAAGGTACATCAGGTTAACATAAGAACAGAACATCTCCCCCATCCCATACTCACGCAGCACCCTGCCCATGAAATCATGGGAGACACGGTCGAAGGCCTTCTCCTGATCAAGGGTGACCAGGGCCGCGTGTACACAGCGGTCTTTGATGTAGTGGACTGCGTCTCTGATTAGGGCGAGGCTGTCTACGATCCTGCGTCCGGGGATGCCGCACGTCTGGTCTGGGTTGATGATCTGGCTGATGACCTTCTTCAGTCTGTTCGCTAGGACTTTTGCTAGGATCTTGTAGTCCGCGTTCAGGAGCGAGATGGGACGCCAGTTCTTGAGGTCGCACCTCTCCCCCTTCCGTTTGTACAAGAGCGTCAGCATTCCTTCCCTCAGCGTTGGGGGCATCCTACCTTCTGCTTCCAGTTCCCTGTAAAGCTCGAGCAGGTCCGGGCCGATCAGGTCCCACAGCTTCGTGTATAACTCAGCTGGGATACCATATCCGCCCGGCGTCCTACCCGTCTTAAAGGATTTGGTTGCAGCGTGGAGCTCCTCCAGCGTCAGGGGGGCGTTCATGGCTGCTTTTCCTGCCGGATCGAATGTGTTTGTAATCCCTGACAGGAATTTGTCAGCCTGGTCTCGGTCTGATGCTTTTGGGGAGTAGAGGTCTTCATAGAAATCTTTCATGACTCCCATGACTTCCTCCTTCCCCTGCTGCACGTTGCCATCTTTGTCTCGCAGCTCCCTCAGGGGCATGTGGGCAGAGTGGAGTTTCTTGAAGAAGAAGGCATTGCATTTCTCCCCCCTCTCAAGGTTCTCCACCTTGGAACGGAAGATGATTCGTCTGGATTCCTCCTCAAAGTACTTTTGCAGGCTCTCCTTGGTTTCCTCCAGGTCGTCATCCAAGTTCCATCCGCAGCGTTTGAGGTCATGCAGGGACTGCAGCTTGCGCTGCAGGCCCTCGAACTCCCCCTTCCTCTCACACGCCAGGCGTCTGCCCTTTGCCTGCAGGAAGCAGCGGATCCTTATCTTCGTGAATTCCCACCACTCTGCAGTGCTGGGGAAACAGGCCTTTTCTTCTTTCCATGCTGTGTATGCTGTTCTCAGCTCCTCCATGATCTCCTCCCTTTCCAGCAGTGCGCAGTTCAGCTTCCAGGATCCTGGCCCTGGGGGGAAACCTCCTCCCAGGCGCCCCTGGAGATGAATGGCTCTGTGGTCAGAGAAATGTACTGCGACCATGGAGTGCTGTCTGTGCTGTACCTGCTTGGTGGTGAACAGGAAGTCAATCCGAGAACGCACGGAACCATTTGGGTGGCACCAAGAGTAGTTTGCGGCACCTGCTCCCATAGATCCCACTGCGTCCTTCAGGGATGCCTCCCCAATCATCGCCATGAGTAGCCTGGACGTCACATCTATCTTTGCTGATTTGCTGGGGGGCACGCGCCCCCCCACCTCAATCGTGCAGTTGAAATCCCCACCCATCACCACTGCCCTGGAGGTTGCGAGTCAAGGGCGAAGGTGCTGGAAAAGTTCCAAGCGCTCATTTCTCCGGGGGGCGGCGTACACATTGATGAGCCTAATCGGCTCCCCTGCCCACGAACCGTCTACGACCAGTAGTCTGCCGCAGACGAGTTCATGGACAGAATCAACAGTGAAACATCCCCCCCCGATCAAAATGGCTACACCCGCGTTCCTGCACCCGTTCCCCCCAGACCAGTAGGAGGGGACGTGAGACCACTGCCCGCTCAGGTGCCTGTAGGATCGAGAAAAAGGTAAGGCACATTCCTGTAGCATATACACATCACATTTCTGTAAAGAAAGGAATGTTAGTACTCTGGTACGTCTCATCCGCTCTCCTATGCTCCTTACGTTAATGGAGAAAATGTTAAAAGACGCCATTAGTTTAGGGATAAAGGGTTGGACAGACATGCAGTGATACTAGTTACCATCCTTGCTGGTGTGGGTGGTCTTGTTGATCTCCTCGCACAGCTGGACTAGCAGATCCATGGTTTGCCCAAGGTTGTCATGGAGGAGGAGGGTCTCTGCTGCCTCTCGCCCCTCTCTTATGAGCTCTTCCACGGTCACCAGTGTCTCGCTAGGTGGCTGTTCTAAAATGGCCGCCTGCTCCTCTGCAATGGCTGCCTCCTGCATCTCTGCTTCCTCCTCCTCCAGGTCGCTTTCAAGGTCACTGTCAGCATCGCTGGAAGTGGGTGAGTCGCCGATTTGCATTTGGGCTCTCTTCTGCTCCAGCCCCTGGTGCGGGCTATCCGTCTCAGGGGCTCTCCTCTTTATTCCCTGCTTCTCCGTTCCGGTCTGGGCTATGGGGGTGGTATCTGTAGCAAGGGAGGAAGAGGGAGGGGGTGCAACAGCCTCAGGGCTGGGGAGAGGTGTTACAGAGGGAGGGGCTGCAGCCTCATGGAGTGTGGGGGGGGGCTGCAGTGGAGGGTTGGGAGGAGGGGGCAAGGGGTGGTGGGTGGGCGGGGAGGGTTGGGGTAGGGGGGAGGGTGGGGGTTGCAGCAGCATTGGGTGTGGGAGGGAGTGTTGCTGCAGGGCTGAGGGTGGGAAGGGGTGGGGTGGGGGCTGCTACTGAAGGGGCAGCGGGCTCAGGAGCCGCAGCGGGCGCTGCTTGGGTGGCCTCCTTTTCCCTTTGCTCCTTCTGATATTTACCCCCTTGTGCCTTTACGGGTTGGTTTGCAGGGGGCTTCTTGGCTGCCTTCTGGGTTGCTGTCAGAGGCGCGCCCGGTGTTGCGCCTTTCGCCGCGGCCTCTGCGTAGCTCCTGACCCTCAGCTGGCAGTCCCGGAACATGGTGGTTGTCTCTCCGCACAGGTCGCAGGTTTTCTGGCGGGGACAATCCTTTGTTTCGTGTCCGGTGTTCTTGCAGTTTCTGCAGGCTTTCAGGGTGCACTGTTTCCACTGATGCCCCAGGTTCCCGCAATTACCGCAGGTCTGGGGCTGGTCAGGGTAAAAGATCCTCCCTGAGCTGCCCGCAAGTGAAAAACTGGGAGGGAGGTGGTGCAGCCGATCTGCCGCTTCTGGATTTGGCCACAAGCGAACTACCATGCTCCACTTTCCCACCCAGTACCCCAACTTGTCCTTGATCCTGCTTGGCTCCTTCACCACGGTGCAAGAGCACCGCAGAAAGGTAGCAATATCCTTTCCAGGGATATGGGGGTTCCTCACCGTCACAGTGATCCTCTTCTCGTCCCTCTGGATAGGGCAGTTCACGTCGAACTCTGAGAAGGGGACCTCCTGTTTCAGGGTCTGGAAAGCCTCCCAGTACCTCCTGCAGGCTCCCGCCGTGGCGAAGGTGACAAAAAACAGGCCACCCCTGAGGTCCTGGATGCTCAGGATCTCGTCCGGAGTAAAGCCTGCTTTGCTCACCAGCTCCTTGGCAAAGGTCTCAGCGTCCAATAGAGGGCGCTGTCCGTCGACCTCCCTCAGCTGCATCACCTCATCCAGGGATCCAGGCGGGGGATCCTCCTGTTGCTGCTGCTACCAGCTCCAGGGTTGGAGCTGGGGCCGCCGCTGCTGGTGCTGGCAGTGGGGGTGAGGCCGCTGGGGGTGGCAACGTCGCCTGAGCCGCTGGAGCTGGTTGCCACTGGGCCTCCTCCGTCCGTCTCCTGGCTGCTGGGGACCGTCTCCGGGTGTGCCGTGTGCTTCTCCTTCTTCATCTTCTTCTTCTTCTCCTTGTGCAGGGTGGTCCCGGCGGGCTCCATGGCAACCTCCATCCTCTTGATCTTAGCCAAAAACCCACCCAAAGACAGCTGTTTCAACCTTGATGGGACTCATCAGTGTGGGGTTGATTTTACTGGGAATGCAAGAGAGGCTATGGGATAGGCGAAACCATAATACTGAGTTAAGTTATGGTGAGTAAAAAAAGACACAAAGCTGTGACCATGCAGCAAGCTTAAGCCTATAGGGAACCATGTTAAAAATGGTTATTGAGGCAAAAAGTGACACTGTGTGCTCATTTGCATGTCATTTCCCAGAATCCCTTGCTGCAGTGGAAGTGCTGTATGCTGGGTGATAATGGGGAAAGGCGGGGTTGCAGACCTGCCTAAGACATGCAGATGAGCATACAGTTATATTTGCATATATATATATATATATATATATATATATATATATATATATATATATATATAAATATATATATATATAAATATATATAAATATATATATACTAGCTGAGAGACCCGGCATTGCCCGGGATGTGAACCGTGCTCACACTGACACACACTGCTCATTGTTCACACTGCACACTGCACACTGCACACACACACTGCACACTGCACACACACTGCTCATTGGTCGCACTGACGCACACTGCGCACACACAGCTCACAGTGATGCACACTGCACACACACTGGTCACACTGACACTGCACACACACACATACACAGCTCACTGCACACACTGCTCACACTGCACACACTGACACACACTGCATACTGCACACAAACTGCTCAATGGTCACACTGCACACTGCACACACAGTGCTCAGACTGACACACACTGCATACTGCACACACACTGCTCATTGGTCACACTGCACACACTGACACACTACTCATTGCTCACACTGCACACAGTGCACACACACTGCACACAGTGCACACACTGCACACACACTGCTCACACTGACACACACTGCACACTGCACACACACTGCTCACACTGCACACACAGTGGTCATTGCTCACACTGCACACACTGACATACTGCTCATTGCTCACACTGCGCAGTGCACCACACACACACACACACACACACACACACACACACACACACACACACACACACACACACACACACACACACACACACACACACACACACACACACACACACACACACACACACACAGTTACAGACAATCACAGACAGTTACACACACTCACACACAGTCACACACACTTACACACACTTTCACAGTTTCAAACAGTTTCACACAGTCATAGACACTTACACAGACTTATACACTCTCACACACTCTCACACTGTGAAACACTTACACACTGTCACACACAGTTACACACAGTCACAGACACTTACACACAGTTTCACACAGTCACAGACCCTCACACACAGTCTCACACAATTACACACACCAGCACAACACCCGCTCCCCCCCCTCCTCCTGAGCAGGCAGCGGGGACAACGGTGGGGAGAAGGTGAAGCGGGGACCAGAGGGGCATCCCCCCTCCCATCTCACGTCCCACGGCCTAGGGGGGAGCCGGGACCGGAGAGGCATCCCCCCTCCCATCTCACGTCCCGCGGCCTGTCACATGGTGACAGGGGGGAGCCGGGACCGGAGGGGCATCCCCCCTCCCATCTCACGTCCCGCGGCCTAGGGGGGAGCCGGGACTGGAGGGGCATCCCCCCTCCCATCTCACGTCCCGCGGCCTGTCACGCGGTGACAGGGGGGAGCCTGGACCGGAGGGGCATCCCCCCTCCCATCTCACGTCCCGCGGCCTAGGGGGGGAGCCGGGAGCGGAGGGGCAAGAGCAGCACGTAGCATGTGGAGGGGGGGGAGCTCACCCGTCCTGCCGCTGCCTCACTCATCTTGCCGCTGCCTCACTGATCCGGCCGCTGCCTCACTGATCCGGCCGCTCCCACGTGGATGTGAGGCGGGAGGCCGCGTGTTGTGGCCGCTCCCCTGCGTGTGTCCCGGGCGCTCGCTCCACTCCCCCGCTGACTGTAGCGGCACCGGGGTGTGAGCTTGGGGGGGGTGAGGTGTGTGTGAGCTTGGGGGGGGGGGTGGGAATGTGTGTGTGTGTGTGTGTGTACACGGGACTCCGGGTAAGTTCGGGCACAGGGAGGGTGGGGGGTGTGTGGAAGTTGAGGTGCGGTCCAGCAGACGGGGGAGAGTGAGGGGCACTGGGAGGGGATTGTGTGTGTGTGTCCCCGTCCGTGTCCGTGTCCGTGTCCGTGTGTGTGTGTGTCCCTGTGTGTGTGTGTCTCTGTGTGTCCTTTGGCCCGTCACTCCGCCTCAGGCCAATGAGAGGTGTGCGGGGGCGGGCCAAGGGACCAATGAGATTTCCCCTAGGGACACCGGACATCCAGGCAGGCAGGCATACAGTGCTTTCAATTATATAGTATAAGATATATATATATATATATATATATATATATATATATATATATATATATATATATATATATATATATATACACACATATACACACACACACTGTGGTTGACAAATCACCAAAAAATCTACTCGCCACACAAAAAAATCTACTCGCCACCTAATACCAAACGTGTGCTGCTTGGGCCAATATTTACTCGCCCGGGGGTTACATCCACTCGCCCGGGGCGAGCAAATGTATAGGTTTGTCGAACACTGTATATATGTACATATATATATATATATATATATATATATATATATATATATACACACAAATGTAATACATATATATATATATATATATATATATATATATATATATATATATATATATATATATATATATATATGTGTGTGTGTTCTTCAGTATTAGGTGATAAATTGTTAGTCCAAAAAAAAAAAGGTATGTCATAGGACAAGCTTTCAAGAGTTTTCCTCTCTTCCTCAAGTCAGCAATACCGATATACAAAGGTTTCTACAACTTAGAAAGGGGTTGAAAAAAAAAAAAGGAAGAATAAAGAACAGAGAGGCACTGGAAGGGTATTAAAACAGAGATAAGGAAGGTGAGAATTAGGGATGGGGGCGGGGGCTGTACATCCACAGCAGCACAGGGGTGGAAGATGATTCTGGGTGGGGAAGGTATAGTATTTGGACTAACAATATATATATATATATATATATATATATATATATATATATATATTTATTGAGAGAAAATAACACACTATGCCTACTGCTTTTGAAAAAATACCGTGTGCATTTGTTCTCCACATATGCCAAATTTCACAATATATTCTAAGCATTCCGACGTAACAATGGTCGTTAAATATTAGTCTATTTTAGTTTACTTTCTAAAATGGAGCTCTTTATATTTCCCCTAAACCTGGCCTAATAACGGGCGCCAGAGACAGATGGGCTCCAGAGACAGAGAGACAGGCAGAGAGAGACAGACAGCTGAAAGCTTCAATGCTACTGCTGAAACAAGTCAAGGAAACCATTATATAGCATAACTATATAACATTGCTTACTGTTTGCCGGCAGATAGGGCAACTGATGGCACCGAGCCATGAACCATACCTCCAGTATGCCATAATACATGGACCTGTAAAAAGAAAGCAGTATCTGCGTAACATAAATGTTGACATTTATATTAGCTATACAGGCATACTTTTGATGACATCTGCCAGTGCTTCAAAAACAGAGTAAAAAGTTTAGAAAACCAACTTCACCTCCCACTTTGTTGTGTCATTTTTTGTCTTGGCAACAAATCTTAAAGTAATTGGTAGGAAAAAACTGTTGCATAAAATGTCATAGATACATTTACACAGCACACAAATAAACATTACAGGCCTAGCAAAATGTATGTGCTCTTGCACAGTTAAGTTAGATCTATGCAAAAGAAAAGTCGTTAAATTATAAGTGATCAAAAAGCTGTGACTAACAATACTCAAATTCAGCCTGCATATTTTACACATTTCAATACATTGAATGCTTAGTGGCTTCAATACATACCTAAAACAATAGATATAAATTAAGTTGTTGTTGACAAAGCTCGTTGTTGTTGACAATGCTTGTTGTTGACATTTATCGTTAAAAAACCTTTTCATTTTAAACTTAGGAATGTGTTTACCGCAGAAAAGATGCCCACAGTTTGTTTCCACTGGAAATGTGGCCTGTTGTAAACAGACAGGACAAGACATGTCGGAGTAGAACTGATGTCGAGGTGGGGAAAGTGTTTCCTGCAAAGAAGTCAAAAATAAATAAATAAACTAATTAAGGAAATCCTATTTAAACAAGTCACAAAAAAGAATAAAAGATTGTACATCTAGTAACTTACCATTTAAGGTGCTCATGTGCTATAATATTGATCCATCACAGTTACGTATTTACCACCAAAATGTCATTTGTAAATCCCATCAATTGGTAAAACCCAAAGCGTTATACAGTTCAGCTGCTGACATACAGGACCGTGTGCAATGAATCCTGATACAGTACAGGCAGTCCTCGATTATCCGACACAATGCGTTACTCAAAATGGCGTTGTAAAGCGAAACACGTTTTCCCATAGGAACACTGTTTAAGTGAAAGGTTCTGTTCCTGAAGGCATTTTTAACACTAAAATACACCAAATATTTTATGCAGGCAATAAGATATGCAGCACACACATAAATTATATAGTGTATATACTGTATTATATATATAATATAACATAATAAATAATATATTATATAGTATAATATAATATTATATAGTATAATATTATACATATCCGCTCTTACGACACTTTGCAACGTTGTTTATGTGAATGTGTATATATATATATACACACATACACAACGTTGCAAAGCATCGTAAGAGCGTTGGATAAGCCATTTTGGCGTTGTAAAAATGAACATAGGTATGCATTGCATAGCGTTGGATAAGCCATTCGTTGTAAAGCGAAGCGTTGTAAAACGAGGACTGCCTGTACTAATGCATTCAGTGTTGTTAAAGTTGCAGTTCAGTCTTTTTTTTAAATTTTTTTTATTTTTTTACTTCAATAGCTTCATGTGTGCAATCTCTAATTACCTAAAGAACTGTAAAGCTGCAGGTCAATTCGTTGTCCATGTATTGATAGGCGAAATTTGGTGACATAATTATAGCTGGCATATGTTTTTCTTCTGCTTCTGTCTCTCAGTGGAAGCTCATGAATATTCATGAGCACTCCTGCACTGACATGTGCTAGAGGGAGGGCAGGGCTGACAAAGGGGTGTGCCAGGGCTTGTGACAGGACATGAAGGGGCAGTGCCTTAGCAAATGGCTGTTAAAATAGAATACAAGAAAATTGGTCTTTCAAAGTTGTTGTTTTTAAAACAGAAAATGCTAAAAGTATTTTTTCTTACTACAGAACTGATTTATTTAAAAAAAACCACACATGCAGGATATTGACTGAACTGCAGCTTTAAATATTACCTGAAATATAGGGACACAGAGTACGAGGCTATGCTTTTGGAAAAGTAATGTTAAAAAAATAGTTTACATAGCATCTACAGATCTAGCTAACTACTGCCTCTTTGTGAACTACAGAGGGGGAGTGGAATGACTAAAAGGTCATAATGTGTGCACCTTGCACTATACTAATGTGAAAGGAGGAAAAAACCTAAATGATATAACCTGTGTGATATAGGAACAAAAACTGCAATAAAGTGTATAAGTGGTGCTGGCAGGGAAAAGGTTAATGTTGATCAAAAAGATAAAGAAAAGCTCCCTGTACGCCGCACTAGAGATCACCTACTGCACCGACACACTTTATTCGAGCAAATACCCAGTATGTACCTGGCAGATACCTGGAATGCGCCGCTCCTCACCTCAGACAAGCCCCGTTGCATTTGCCTTCCCAGCCTGGGTTCATGCCTGGCTGACGGGCGGCTGATCTGTTAAATGATAATGATTAGGATTTAATAGGCTGCAATGCTTCGCGTGTCTATCAGATGGCATAAATTCCTGAATTGTAATGCAGTATATATATATATACTGTGCAGTATTGCAGCCAGCGGGAATAAAATGCTTCAATCCCTGCCTGGAAAATACCTCAATGCACTCGGGCAGAAAACAGTCACAAACCTCAATACACCCGGGTATACCCGAATTCGTGGGACTAGCCGAGCTCGAATAAAGTGTGTCGCCAGTGTATATCTATGTTAAAACTTAATATTTATTAGTAAACAGTTAAAATTTGTTTATTGCAGCAGTAATGTGAACCAAAGTAATTAAAATAATTGAAATAAAAACGGAGAGGTGAACTGTGTACCTAATAGAAATGACAGTGTAGAACAAAAACCACTATTGTCAATTAGAGTGTCCCACCACTATATAATTATACTAGAGGTGGTAGTGATTAAGCTACAATATTCTGTCATATGAAACCTACTCCTAGATGGTAGTGAGGGGTGTAACCTGAATTGATATGTACGCTTGGTTTGACAAGTAGATACAGTAATAGATCAGGTATACATACACATTTGTGCCAGACCGTCAGGTTCAATATTTAGTGAGCCTGTGGGTCTGTCATGGTGAACACTAGCAGTTGATGCAAGATCACAAAGTATGTGTCTTGTACTGTGAACCATGAACCATAATAGTTAAGGAGTAGTCAGAGTGTTGTGCTTCCTAATGAAGTCTCCGAAACACTCTGAAAGGAATAGGCAACAGACCTCTCCGATATAGCCAGCGTACTAGGTGGTAACGCTTAGCTTGCCCTTTTTGTTCTACACTGTCATTTCTATTAGGTACACAGTTCACCTCTCCGTTTTTATTTCAATTATTTTAATTACTTTGGTTCACATTACTGCTGCAATAAACAAATTTTAACTGTTTACTAATAAATATTAAGTTTTAACATAGATATAGGTGATCTCTAGTGCGGCGTACAGGGAGCTTTTCTTTATCTTTTTGATCAACTCTTTGTGAACTATACTAAAATAGGATAGGATGAAAAAATATATTAGGCACAATGTGTTAAAATGTTACAGAGAAGAAAAGTCAGATTTCTTAGTATATTAGAAGCAATTCTTCTTGTGCCTGCAAGGAGGTATTTTTATACTTTGCAATATACAGGTTTTAACCACATCAGAGGTGGCCCCTAATTAAAGTTCTCCCAATCCTGTGTACGATTTAAGATAGCTACCTGGGTGTGCCTACTGCCCATTAGAAAAAGTTGAAATCCCTGGAGTTCATGCATTTAATTGAATATCTAAAGTAATACTGCAAACATGTTTTACATCTGCAACTACCATAATCCAAGGTGTCATATCACCGGTAAAATATACCCCACCCTTGGGCTCTGGCCACTTTAAAGAAATGGGAAGCACAATTGAAGCAATTTATATAGCCTTTCATATTCTACTATCTAGCAGTTAAGATGAAGCCAAGAGTAAAGTTTTGAAGGGTAATGTAGATTACTTACTTGTTCATTTTGTAGCTGCTCTCTAATTGCTCTCACCCTTTCTTGATTCTCAGGGTGAATGTTTTGTTGTTCACTCCTGTTTAACAAATGAAAAATAAAATGTTGATACCTGTCTGATATCCTAACAGAAAAAAATAATAATAATAATTATATATATATATATATAATTTTAAGGATCAGAGAAAATAACACACTATGTTCTCACTATGCCCACTGCTTTTGAAAAAATACAGTGTGCATTTGTTCTCCACATATGCCAAATTTCACAATATATTCTAAGCATTCAGACGTAACAATGGTCGTCAAATATTAGTCTATTTTAGTTTAGACTTTCTAAAATTGAGCTCTTTATATTTCCCCTAAACCTGGCCTAACATCACCTTTTCCATCAGAGTAAACGGTACTACCATCTGCACTGTCGCCAAAGGACGTTGCCTAGAATTGACCTTTCCTTCTCTATTCATGGCATGGCTAAAATTTGCCACTGCCCCCTCTGTAACATTGCCAAGATCCACCCTTTCCTCTGTCAATCTACTACTAAAACTCTAATACAGGGGAGCGCAAACTTTTGAAGCTGCGCCCCACTGTCTTTCCTTTCCTGGATCTCGCCCCCCCCCCCCCTACCTTGTATCCGCATTAAATGACTCTGCGGAGTCATGTCACGTAACCAGCGATGTCATGACGTGTGTGATGTCACGTCACATGGCCCATGGCATCATTTGATGCCGCGCTGCCATGGCGAGGCATCACACAGTGATATACAGATATACAGTGATGTACTCTCGACGCAAAACGATTGGCAGCCAACCCATCGAACCCGCAGACCACCTCCTCCCATACGCTTCGACGACCCTGCCGCCGCTGTCCCGGAAATCTTCAGCCCGTATTCTCCACCCCTCGTCCTCGACGCTGCCGCCGCCCTCCCGGAAACCCATAGGCCATCTTCTCCAGTTCTATCCGACGACGCTGCTGCTGGTGCCTCTGAAATCCACGGGTCACTTTCTCCTTTGCTCTTAGACGACTGCTTCTCGCCCGGAAATCCAAAGGTCACTTTCTCCATCCCTCTTCGACGACGCTGCCGCTTCTCCTCTACCGGATATCCACAGGTCACCTCCTCCACCCTTCTTCGACGACACTGCCGCTTCTGTCCATGGAAGCCCCATCTCATCCTCCATTGCACCCATCCACCCAGATGTCCACATACCATGCACAAGAAGCAGCTCGTTAGACCGGTTGCTGAATGGGATAAGTGTGGATATCCCCGGGAACTCTATTGTGCTGGGAAAGATAGATCTGCTTCTGGAGACATGCTAAATGTGGAGCAATGGATGCTACGTATGGATCAACGGATGCTAGATATAGATCAACGGATGCAACATATGGATCAACGGATGGATCGACGAATGGAGAAGATAGTTGCTGACATAGCGGGTATACATCATTTGCTCGGTGTTCATGCCCCTGTTTCCCCGACGCCGGAGCAGGAGGGTGACATGGGTGTGATGAATGGGAGCATCTGCCCCCTTCCATCACCAAGCGCACCCCCTCCACCAGCAGATGTAGTGTACATGTATGACGTTCAGGAGGACATGACAACCCCGTCAAGACCACGCCAGGAGACAACACGGCGACCAAGACCAGAGGAAAGCTTCCTCCAAGACACCCTACCATCGCCCGTCGCCTCAAGCACACCCGCTCCCAAAAGACCTACATTCGCTCACATCGATACGTTGCCCGACATCACCCTGTGCGATCTGCCACTGGTGCTCAGGGAGAAGTATAGGGTGAAGAGTGTTGGTGCACCCCACAAGTATGCCTTGTTACTTTTTAAGGACCATGTACCCTACTCTTTGTACTGCGACTGGGCCTTCAGAGTGAACTACGAAGGAAATCGCGTAAAAAAGGCGCTTCCTGCCAATTTAAGAAAGACCATTCTGGATGAAATGCGGCGCTATTATACAATTACAGATCCTGTAATGAATTGCGTTCGAGACTGCATTAATGGCGTTTTGCGCCATGCAAGGAATCGGCCATGGACGGACAATGTGGTGGACTCTCTGGTTTAATCACGGGTACTGTAAGACCATACTGTTGTGCTGAACTGTACTGTACATGTTTTGACCTGCTGTACTTAAATAAAGGATTTTTACAGAAATGTTTTAACTTGCTTGTACACACACACAGGACATGCACAATTCCAGTCCCTGAGGGCAGCAAACAGGCACGGTTTTCAAAGGTTACCCTGAAAACCTGGCCTGTTTGCTGCCCTCGAGGACTGTAGTGGTGCAGGCCTGTCTGACTGTTTTGCACACCATCCCACTGTACTGTACTGTATATGTTTCTTTAATAAAGGAGATGTTGCGTTTTGTAAACTGTATTTTATGAATAAAGTTTTTTTTTAATCACAGGTAAGACCATACTTTTGTACGGTACTGTACATGTTTTGACCTGCTGTACTGTATTTCAATAAAGGGAATATTGTGTGTTTTACTGTAACTGGTATTAATAAAAAAAATGTTTGTATGTTTTAACTTGCATTTTTACAGAAATGTTTTAACTTGCTGTACACACACACAGGACATGCACAATTCCAGTCACTGAGGGCAGCAAACAGGCACGTTTTTCAAAGGTTACGCTGAAAACCGGGCCTGTTTGCTGCCCTCGAGGACTGTACTGGTGCAGGCTTGACTGACTGTTTTTGCACACCATCCCACTATATTCTGTATGTTTTGACTTGCCGTTCTTTAATAAAGGAGATGTTGCATTTTGTATATTTTGTGAATAAAGAATTTGTTTTTATAACATGTGACTGTAAACCATACTGACTGACTGTAAATGTTTTTACTTTCTGTACATAAATGTTTTCACTAGCAGTAAACCATACACCTGTTGATGTTTTGAATTGCTGTGCACCTAAAATGTTTTTACATTGTACAGTATTTGTAAATAAATGTTTTTGTACTTCACCAATAAAAGAACATGTTGATTTGTTTTACATTGTTCCATTGGCTCCTTCTTATCGTGGGTCACCATCTGTATTCACTGCTTCAGCGAAACTTTTGAAAACAACAAACACCTATCCCTTTTTAAGGGCGGACTCACTCCTTGAACCCTGACTATGGCTGGAAGGCAAAAACCCTATTTCACTGACCATATTACACTTTGTGATAGGCAAATAAGGTTTAGCTGCTTCAGCAGTCTCTCTCCTCTTGGGATTGGGGAAAAGAGTCCATCTGTGGTTTTGTAGGTTTCAGTGCATTGTAAGTTTCCTGCCTGGGTGTGTATCCCTTTCATTCTGATCTCTGCTGCAGGTGAATCTTTGTTTTTGCTGCTCAGGTTTGTTTGCAAGACTGTATGCAGGCAAAAGCACAAAAAAAATATTCCACAGGCAATCTCCAGCCCTTTAAACTTCAAAGGCCCCTCTCATCCCAAATTTCTGACACCATATGTAGGAGGACATGTGCAGAGGTACACAATGGAGACTGTTGTAAGGTGAAATCATAACAAGGCTTTATTGTGCCTGTCGCTTCAAACAGCAACAAAAATCAACATAAGTGAAATAGTGAGCCAAACAAAGAAAACCTATCTCTGCTTTGGAGACTATCTACACATATACCTCAGCCCTCTCTGACTGGGTTGGTTAGCTAGGCTCTTTACCAGCCCCAAATATATAGCATGAAATAAGCAGATATAGAAAGTCTTATAAATGAAAGTCTTATCTGTTCCTTGTGGTTTGGAGGGGAAATCTTCTCTGTCCCTGGTTCAGCTCCCTTTTCCTCAGGGTGTGTCAGCATTCAGGTTTAGAAGTTTCCCCTGTGTCTTGAAAGGAGCTCTGCTATATCTCCTGGCAGGGATCAAGACAAGTGTCCCTTCCTTGGTTCAGCCCAGTTCTGGACTAAGGAATCTCTGCTCTGTCTCCAAAGTTCAGCTCAGGTGTGAGTAAAGGAGTCTCACTTCCTGTCTCAAAAGACAGGCTTTTTCTAAGCCATCTAATCAGGCAGGTGGTGTTAGTTAATTGCCTACCAGCAGTTAACCACCACACTGCTGGATTAGTGAACAGGGATAAGTCCCCTGTTACAATACCAAATTGTCTGTACTTGTGGGAAGAAATACATAGGTAAAACCAAGAGACAATTTCGGCATTGAGTGGTGGAACACCTTGGTGATATTCGGAACCACCATGATAGACCTATAGCCAACCATGTACATCATTACCATCAAGGCATAGCCACCGTTCTGCAATTTATGGGAATCGAGGCAGTTTCGAGCCACTTGAGAGAGGGGGACTGGGACAATGAGATCCTCAAACGAGTCATGCTGGATCTACAATCTTGGTACTCTCAGTCCTAAAGGATTGAACGAGGAGTTCATCTTCTCCCCTTTCATTTAATTCTGGATACATTGATATAGCGAGCCTTGTGATTGGTTTACCAATTATACACTATGTTTGCTTATACCTCTAATGATTCCCTATTTTCTGCGGATCTAGCATTTTATCTAGGATCAGTCTAGGTCCCATTAGCCTAGTATCTTTATTCGTCAGCCCCTGGGACCATCATTACTGGTCTTCAGAGGCCATTACTCCTATACACTTATCCACCATCTCTTTATGTCTATCATATTTTGCCCTCCTTGTTAGAACTTCCTAAGCAAGTGAGTTCTCTTTACACAGCATTGTACACACTAGCAGTTACTCCTTTTTGGCCACTTAGTTCTCTGAGTGTTCATTACACTAAATTTGACTTTATAGTGTAGTACTTCACGCATCCTTAAGATATTGGTGCGTGCATCAATGATGCTGTATACATTTGCCTCTCAATATGAATCTGTGGTTCTTAATGACCATTACCCAGATTTACGAAGATGGCTATATATTAGCTGAGTACATTTATGCATTTATTTTATCCTCAGTAGCGATATTGGACACATGATATTAATTCTATGTGTCCTAGCATTAGTGTCTCGCTGCCTGCACTTTACTTCTATATGCAATCTGTGACTCTTTCTGCACATGCGACAAGTATACCAGCTGCTCTGTATGGGTCAATGACCTTTTCATTGCTATGACAACCAGTTGCTTTAAATAGCTTACGTTGATAGCACGTTTGCACCTTTGAAAAAGCGCGCTCCAGCGCGAAACGTACGTCAGGTGACCCGACGGGATGACGTCACTCCGCGGCACCGGTGGATACACTTATCATTCACAGAGTGTCGGAGCTGCTCCCTACCATATGCAGCTACTATACCAACACCAAGCTAAGTCGTCTTTTTTGTAGCTCCCTTCTATATACAATGTGTCACCACATTTGTTATTATACTGAAAGGAGGTTTTGTACTGAGCTGCAAACCCTTGTAGTCGGAGCTGCTCTTCACCATATGTAGGAATTGTAGCCTTAATGTACCAACACACAGCTTAGTTTCTTTGTAGCTCTCCTCTATATAGTGTACCATTATATGCCCATGTGCACTGAAATAGAGGCTTTCTTCTACTGAGTTGCAACATTTGTCACCAACAACAGTTGTGATGATTGTTGCCATTTTCCCCTGCTGCTTGTTATTTATACTGACAATTCTAGACCCAGGACATCATATATGCCTTGGGCTGTATTCAATTACTATATACATTTGTCACCAGCATGTGGATTAACAGTATCTACATTTGACTATATTTTATTAAGTGTTTGCTACTGTTGTATTGACTACTCAATGACACTGTCTGTTTTCTGAGAGATATATAATTACTGTGACCCCAGTGTACTTATGCGGTCTATTATACATACTATTGCTCAGCATATGTGGTTCACCTTATTTTAGGAGGCTATAACTGGATACGGTCCTTTGAACCGTGCCTCTGGGCTGTACTATTGCATATTTTATGCTAGCCCGTCATAGGATCCCATTCTCCCAGATTTTATTATTATTAATATTTTTGGTGTCTTGACTCAGTATATGTGTTCTTTCTCACCGGTCTCTGTATGTTAGGTGACTATACGTCGATATATAATCCTATTATTATGATACACTAGTTCTATATCATAGGTCTACCAATCTGGTATATACTTTCTGTCCTTCACTATTTCTTTTCGAATCAGTGATGGTATTTGGTATTACTATACCTTATCAGTTTTTTAGATAATAGTATTGCGACATTTATTGTTACAATTATTTCCTTAGGAATTTATCCCTGGACAAGATAGCCTCTCCATTATTAGGCTTCTCATAGACTAGTGTTGTCTTAGGTTTTCTTCTACATGGATTTCATGTTGAAGTTTCAATTGGTCTGTCTTTAGGGAGTGGTCTTGGATTAATTTACCACATCCCTCTGTACAAACATTTTTACTTTCATTATATATAATAAACAGTAATTTTTAATGTTCTTCATTATTCCTACTTCATCATTTTGAGTGCATTCATTGGGGTATCTTTTTGTTTGTTAAGTTTACCTTGATCTTAGATGAATCAGATGAATCTGACTAGGATGGGGCTGCAGGCAATGTTATAGGATTAAGAGCCCTATCCATAACATACACAGCCAATCCTCCCATGGGAACAACTTTTCCAACCTATCCCCGACTTGTTAGGAGTTCCTAGAACGGGCAGATGTTGCTTCCTGGTCTGCTAAGAGCATGCGCCAACCTGACACCTAAGCTGCTTAGCATACCGGGCCCAACCTATCGACAGTAAGTCTGGGGTTTGGCTACCAAGTGTGAAGCGCCCATACACTGGCGACACACTTTATTCGAGCTCGGCTAGTCCCACGAATTCGGGTATACCCGGGTGTATTGAGGTTTGTGACTGTTTTCTGCCCGAGTGCATTGAGGTATTTTCCATGCAGGGATTGAAGCATTTTATTCCCGCTGGCTGCAATACTGCACAGTATATATATATATACTGCATTACAATTCATGAATTTATGCCATCTGGTAGACACGCGAAGCATTGCAGCCTATTAAATCCTAATCATTATCATTTAACAGATCAGCCGCCCGTCAGCCAGGCATGAACCCAGGCTGGGAAGGCAAACACAACGGGGCTTGTCAGAGGTGAGGAGCGGCGCATTCCAGGTATCTGCCAGGTACATACTGGGTATTTGCTCGAATAAAGTGTGTCGGTGCAGTACTTTGCACCGGTATCTGATACTTGGCAATAATCCGGCCACCCTAACACCTATTGTCTCTGAGGCTTTTCGACTCTGACTTCTCTAGACACTGGGGCACCAATTTAGCAGGGTGCCCTTTGAAGTACGGAGATGAAAAATCCCTCATCTCATTCATCCATAACATATGAGCATGTTAATGGAATCATTGCCGGGCTGACAGGAAAGGGTTCCTGCCTTTACATTTAAAACACCATTGGAATAAAGTTTATTTTTATATGTAAGTTCTGTATGTGCAACAAATATAAAACCAATACGTATGTTCATGGTACATTTTTAACTAATGGTTATACCTTGACGCTTGGTATGCAGGCTTATAACGCTTTGGCCAAAGGGTTTAACTAAATAACCAAGTTATTATTATTATTGAAGTATTTGAACTTTGTACTTATTACCATATATGTTTTGTTAATTGGATGTAGCATTGGGCACCCCTGTATTTTGTTATATACATTTGCCATGCCCAGTAGCACTCTTTTTTGACATAAATATGTATTCATGATGTGGTGGGTGTAGGAGTTTGAGCTAGCTGGGAATGTGTCTTATACATTTTTAACTAGCTGCACTCCAGAAATTAGAGTTCTAGCTCTGTCCTAGCACAAGTTATCCACTTAATTGGTAGCGAGAAACAGAGTTCTCTGTATCAGTGCTCAAGCTTCATATGTCAGCATCCTTGGAAATGAGAAACACTTGTAGTGGACAGTAATCATATACATGAGGATGAGTACCACTGTGTTGGTGTATACATATGTAAACTCAGATGTGGGAGTCAATGATTCATATGTCCTGGGTATAGACAGGGACAGAATGTATATGAACACACTATCCTGTCAAGGTCCTGGACTAACTCCCTAGAGTCACAGACTTCTGATACACAGTTTCTCCAACTGAAGGAATGGTAAGGTACTCACAGCAGGTATGTACTGCAGACTGTCCAGCCAGATCCCTGTGCCTCACGCTGAAGAGGATGAATAAACAGCACGATCCAGACGAGGAACAAGCGGAGCACTAAGAGAACAAGTGAGATGGGGCTAAGAACCTAGTATGATTAAAATGTCCATTATTGATCCAGCGACATCAGTGGAAAAATATGCACAGCTCGGACGCGTTTCGCGCAACAGCGCTTTGTCAACGAGTTCCTCCTACCACACACACATGTATACTGATATAGTATGCCAACCTCGTCCACCCGGAAGTGACGTCACTCTAGTTTTGGCACGCAAATTCTAAGTATAGGATACCATAGAGAAGTATACCTAAAATCATAGGGTATATACACTGCCATCTAGTGGGTCGAGGTGGGTAGCAACAATGAAACACATTATTTAAAATACCACAGTTGTTCAAACAGCGAAGAAGGTAGAAAAAAAGAAGAACATATAATTAAAAAATGGAGCAAGATATATAGAAATGTATAAGTATACATCTTTCAACCAATGTTATTAATCAACTTAATGATGGTTATTCAATGTGAGACTTATAACAACAAGTACAGATAGATTGTTGGTTAGTTATAGCGTATAGTAATAGCTATTGGGCAGATAAATTAATACAATATCCATGGTAGAAATAATCTACATGTACATCAGGGACACAAAGATAATTAATATCATAGATGTTGTAGGATAGATGTAACACATTGTACTGTACTATATGATCTGCTTCCCAATCTAGATCATAATGTAGTCACTGTCTCTATCTCTATGTAAGATTTGTGCATATTCTAGGATTTAACCAACTGGACATCATGTGTCTCTATCCAATAGAAATCCAAATGTAATTCATTGAATCTACTTTTTCTTGTAACCAATTGGTATAGATATAATGGTCTAATTTAATCTATTGAATATAGTAGAAAAGCCACAATGTCCATGATGGTACAAATGTTTGTTTATCATCTGAGGAAGTGTTGGAGTTCCCAATCGGTATTCATACCCTTGGGTATTAATGACCCAAGGGTATAAATCCAAAACATCTCTCGGCAATTTATGGTAGCTTCCCTATCACCACCTCTAACATTAGAGGGAATGTGCTCTAGAGCATAAAAGGAAAAAGACTCTATGGAACCTTGATTACAATGATTAAAGTGTCTTGATACTGGGTACCTTTCGTCCTTATTTTTCATCGTTCTCAAATGCCCACTGATTCGGATTTTTATAGACCGAATGGTCCTTCCTATGTAACAGCTACCACAGGCGCATATATAACAAAATTTAAATTACACATCATAAAATCATTGATCTTATATCTTTATTGAGGATATTTACAAGCCACTGTTCTAGTTGGTGAGGCATACTTGCACATTTTACAGTTATTATTAAATAAGTGAGTGAGACCGCAATCACCATATGTATTTGGTTATATATACAATGGTCCCGCAGTAATATACTGCTTGTCAGTCAGGTACTCCCGAAACACCGAGGATAATCAAAAATAATAAAATTTTATTCATTCTACATAGAAAATTAAAAACACAGATACATTGTTAAAAATCCCTATAATTCTGTGGCTGATATGTACAGGTTTAGTAAGGTAAATACTATTGACTATTTAATACACTGACATATCCTGACATCCAAATATCACAGTGGTTGTAAGTTGTAGTTCGTGCTAATGAATGTATCACAGAGCAGGTTCTAAAGAATATTGCTCATTCGTACTAGTTTAGAGTGTATACCTAGCAACCAGGTAGTGAAGAGCAGTGTGGTATTATAGCGGATACATGCAAGGTGTATTTATTAATGGCACTAGTCTCTATATGTCACATGAGACCCAAGGGTAAATACCTTTGAAACACATGCACCGTTTATATCCGAAATTGTCTTAACAGAGGTATAGACAAAACAATATATCACAGTCAATCACGTCTGTATATTTATCTCTCTGAATTGTCACTACCACTTATACCGTATAACCTCGTGTATCACGGCTATATCACTCTGATGTGACTCAAAGCAAACATAGCCCGTTGTCTGAGGTAAGAAAAACGCAGCCGTCATGTGTAACACATATTGTATCCAGAGCTATGTCAGGTGCTGCAATATAACACCGTCTAGCATAATAATGGTAAATAAAACTGCTCGTTCTTAAGGTACAAGTGAGATAAGTTCGTAGCTACATGTGTGCACGATACAAGCCTGCTCGTAGTTCCCACTGTGGGATGTCGCCACTCGATGACGTCACTGACATGACGTCCTACGTCCCGACGCACGTTTCACGTGTCCACCACGCTTCATCAGGGGGAGGAGGGATAAGGAATTGATGACCCCGGTGCAGAGTTTTATAGTCGCTGATGGAGTAAAATGATTAAGCCCCTATATTGCCATAGGTGGAATCTTAATTCAGTATGTTCGTATCAAACCTGGAGGTAGACCGAACTTAAAGGTGTACATGCTCTCTTAGCCTGTAGGGTATATTCTTGCGGCTGTGTACAAGGCTGAAATATGTTAATGGAATTAGGTAAGTATGACACTGAATGTGTGTTATGTTCTTCTGATGTTGCTGTTAATATGATCTTAAATAAAATAATTAAATCTGTCTTGATTCAATTTCTTGGTGTCTTGTCGTTGTTATACTTAATGTAAATATTTAGTGTGTTCAAATGTGGATAATATAAGCCAAGGTTATAGCTGCTGGACCATAAATATAGGTAAACTTATATTATGATTGGAGACCAAATATCATCGTTGTACTGATTTGGATATACACTAGATGGAAATCTATTTATTGAAAGTGGTATGAGTAGTATTCCTATGAAGGAGTAGATTACAAATAAAATGAATTATATGGAGTGAAACACCCAGTAAAAAACAAAAAACAAAATCCATAAGGATATGTAGTTGTGTAATATTTAATATAACATGTAATATAGTGATGTAGGATTGTGATTAAAATATATAAAACCTGCCCCTAATGGTCAATGCAGGTGTAATTAAAGTGAATATTAAATCTATAGTGTGTTATGTGTAATATACTGTGTAGGAATGAGTGAATTGAGATAGGTACCAGAACCATACATTAAATTAAGGTGAATACATTGGAAGAGTAAATCATAATAGTGAAAGCCTATCTTATATACCTGGAATCTCGTGACAAATGGTGGTTGGTCCATGTTACGCAGAAATTATGTTTGATAGTATAGTGTATTGGTGTAGGAATGTTATTATGGAAAAAAGGCCTGCCCACTAATGGTCAATGCAGGTCAGATTAACTTATAACTAATGATATATGGAGTGTAATGTACTGTGTAGGAATGAATGATGAGGACCATAGTAACAGCCAGTATCTACTCAACATTTTATACATAGATACAGGGTCTCATTAAATAAAGGGGGGAAAAAATGAACCCTTCGTTTAGTCCCTGTGGTGCCATTGTTTGCAGCTGGAATATCCAGCGACTCTCCTGTTGTAAAAGTCGTTGGTCCCAGTTACCGCCTCTTTGATCTCTAGGTATGTGTTCAATTCCACAGAAGTGCATAACTTTAGTGTCACCTTTGTGTAGTTCAATAACATGCCTCGCAACTGTTGTGTCTGTAGCATTGCGAACGCTACCAATATGTTCTAAAATTCTCGTTTTTAGGGGTCTGTGGGTTTTGCCCACGTACATGACACCACAGTCGCACGTCATCAGGTAAATGGTTCCACAGGTGAGGCAGTTGATAAAATCTTTTATCATATACTTCACATCTTTCTCCGAATTATTGAATTCTTTTGTAGCTGTCATAAAGGGACAAGCCTTACATCTTGCACATGGAAAAGAACCACACGGTTTTGGACCTAACCAGGTCTTAGTCTGATTCTTTTCAAGATGGCTATGCACCAACCTATCTTTGATGTTCTTATTGCGTCTATATCCTGTGATAGGTCTATCTCTGAGGACTTTACATAGATCAGGGTCTCCAAGTAGGATACGCCAGTGTTTATAGAGGATGTTTTTAGTCTGTTGTGATTGACTATTGTATGTTGATATAAATCTGATAACTTCCTCTTGAGGTTGGGTTTGTTTATGTGCCAAGAGTTCATCTCTTGGTGTTGTTACTGCCCTGTTGTATGCTTGTTTGATTAGTTTTTTCTTATAACCTCTTTGTTGAAATCTACTGGACATATCTCCTGCTTGTCTGATAAATTCTTTCGTAGAGGAGCAGTTTCGTCGCAGTCTCAGAAATTGCCCAATAGGGATATTGTCAGTCACATGTTTGGGATGATGGCTGTTGGCTTTAAGTAGACTGTTGGTCAAGGTTTGCTTTCTAAATATACTCGTCTCAACAGTACCACTGTCAGTCCTAGATATGGTGATGTCCAAAAATTCAATTTTGTATTTGTCACACTGACTAGTCAATTTCAAATTGAAGTTATTGTTGTTTAGACTATCAATGAAGGCATGTAGTAGTATCTCTGTGCCCTTCCATATCATAAAAATGTCATCAATGTATCTGACCCACAACTCTACATGTTCAGTGAATGGTTCGTTCTCCTCTATGAAGACCACTGCTTACTCCCACCAGCCCAGGTATAAATTAGCGTAGGTGGGAGCACACGTGGTCCCCATAGCTGTACCCTGTATTTGGTGATACAGGGTATTGTGGAAAATGAAGAAGTTGTGGGTCAGTACATAATCCAAAAGTTTGAGTACAAGGTTGTTATGTGCTGTACAGTCTGTATTTCTGGCTCTCAAAAAATGGGCAACAGCATCCATACCGAAATTGTGTGGGATGCTGGAATACAACCCCTCTACGTCAAGACCTACTAGGATAGAGTCAGAGTTGAGACACACTCCTTCAAGTTTGCGTAACACATCTGTTGTATCTTTTACATACAATGGTAAAATTTCAACGAATGGTCTTAAGATTCTGTCTAAATAAACACTTGCATTGGCAGTAACATTGCCAATACCTGAGACTATGGGTCTTCCCGGTGGAGGTCTCTTTTCTTTATGAATCTTAGGCAAGTGGTAGAAGGTAGCAATTCTAGGAGTCTTGGGCATCATGAAGTCATACTCTTTCTTATCAATGAGTTTCTCTTCTAAACCTAGATCTAGTATCAGTTTTAGTTCTTTCAGATAAGACTGAGTAGGGTCTGTATGCAGGACAGAGTAATATTGTCTATCAGAGAGGAGGCGTTTGCTTGCTTGTATATAGTCTTCCTCTACAATAGTTTTGTCTGTCTCTAGATCTCTTAGGGCTGTTCTTTCTCAAAGTCAGATTTTGTGGTCTTTTGGTGCTTTTAAGTTTGATCAGGTCTTGAGTTACAAGTTGATTAAAAACATTGACACTGGGGCAACCTTCTATAGGTGGTGTAAATTTTGATTTTAATTTGAGATCTGTGAAGGGACCTTCACCTGGAGGTCTGGAGTTTTCTTCTTCAAGTCCTTCTAGATTGTCTAAATTGTTAAGGTCTTGGGTATTCAAGAGTTCAAGGGGAGTGTTGGCAGTTTGCCACTGTTTACGTTTTTTTTAAAATTTATGTAATGATAACTTTCGACAAAATAAATTAAGGTCTTTAATGCAGTCGAATAAGTCGATTTGGCTGGTTGGGCAGAAAGATAAACCATTTGTCAAGACGTCAATATGGTTTGAGTTGAGGACTTTACTAGATAAGTTAATTATCTGTGTCGTCTTGTCTTTCCCCGAGAATTCCTCCTCCTCGATGGTTCCTGATATGCCCATCTCTCCCGATCTCTTAGATCTCTTTGATAATTTACCCTTTCCCCTCCTTGTTTTCCTCTTGTAGTTGGGATTGGGAAGAGGCCTGTGTTCTCTAAAAAAGAGAGGCCTGACCTTTGTGGTAAGGGGAAAGGAGTGTCAGTGTCAGTAGTGGGGGCTTCACGTCCTTGTACTCCAGTGTCTTGTTCTGGATCACTGGCTGAGGTTTCCCAGTCTGTTGTGGAATCTTGTGTTTTAGAGTATGTTTTCTTAGACTGAAATCTAGTTTTAAACCTGAAGATATTTCCCTCTTTGAAATCGTTATAGTCCCTGATACATTTCAGCTGTTTTCTCTCTTTGAGATCTTTTGTGAATTTATCAATGTTTCAATTTATCTTCTAATTCTACAAAGAGAGTGTTTGTCTGACATTTGGGTATATCTGCCCTTAGAGTGACAATCTCAGCTTTAACTGTGTTCAATCTCTTTGTCTCATGATTAACAAGAAGTTGCATCAGTTGTGATGAGCATTGGAGTAGAATTTTTTGCCATTTGGCAATAAAATCTGTGTCTGGATTTTGTTTTTTGTTTTTTACTGGGTGTTTCACTCCATATAATTAATTTTATTTGTAATCTACTCCTTCATAGGAATACTACTCATACCACTTTCAATAAATAGATTTCCATCTAGTGTATATCCAAATCAGTACAACGATGATATTTGGCCTCCAATCATAATATACAGTAAGTTTACCTATATTATTGGTCCAGCAGCTATAACCTCGGCTTATATTATCCACATTTGAACACACTAAATATTTACATTAAGTATAACAACGACAAGACACCAAGAAATTGAATCAAGACAGATTTAATTATTTTATTTAAGATCATATTAACAGCAACATCAGAAGAACATAACACACATTCAGTGTCATACTTACCTAATTCCATTAACATATTTCAGCCTTGTACACAGCCGCAAGAATATACCCCACAGGCTAAGAGAGCATGTACACCTTTAAGTTCGGTCTACCTCCAGGTTTAATACGAACATACTGAATTAAGATTCCACCTATGGCAATATAGGGACTTAATCATTTTACTCCGTCAGCGACTATAAAACTCTGCACCGGGGTCATCAATTCCTTATCCCTCCTCCCCCTGATGAAGCGTGGTGGACACGTGAAACGTGCGTCGGGACGTAGGACGTCATCCCACAGTGGGAACTACGAGCAGGCTTGTATCGTGCACACATGTAGCTATGAACTTATCTCACTTGTACCTTAAGAACGAGCAGTTTCATTTACCATTATTATGCTAGACGGTGTTACATTGCAGCACCTGACATAGCTCTGGATACAATATGTGTTACACATGATGGCTGCGTTTTTCTTACCTCAGACAACGGGCTATGTTTGCTTTGAGTCACATCAGAGTGATATAGCCGTGATACACGAGGTTATACGGTATAAGTGGTAGTGACGATTCAGAGAGATAAATATACAGACGTGATTGACTGTGATATATTGTTTTGTCTCTACCTCTGTTAAGACAATTTCGGATATAAACGGTGCATGTGTTTCAAAGGTATTTACCCTTGGGTCTCATGTGACATATAGAGACTAGTGCCATTAATAAATACACCTTGCATGTATCCGCTATAATACCACACTGCTCTTCACTACCTGGTTGCTAGGTATACACTCTAAACTAGTACGAATGAGCAATATTCTTTAGAACCTGCTCTGTGATACATTCATTAGCACGAACTACAACTTACACTACCGACACACTTTATTGCAGTGTGGCCGGTACCGCAAGCCGGGAGATTTCCCGGCTTGCTAGTGGCCGCCCCTCGGCGTGCCGCGCGTCATAGACGCGCGGTCACGCGTCTTCGGGAGCCTGCGCCCCCTGCACGCGCGTCCAGGGCTCCCCGAGGGAGCCCTGGTGTCACGCGATCTGCGGGACGGCGGCAGGGGGTTCCGGGGGACCCGGCGGACCCGGCAGCGGTAGGGAGAGCGCCCCGATCGGAGGGCGCTCTTCCGCTGCTTCGGCGCGCGCCCGTCACACTCGGGCACGCGCCAGGCTACTGCTGCGACCAAAAACGGGCAAATGCTCGAATAAACTTGGCCGCAGCAGTACAACCACTGTGATATTTGGATGTCAGGATATGTCAGTGTATTAAATAGTCAATAGTATTTACCTTACTAAACCTGTACATAGCCACAGAATTATAGGGATTTTTAACAATGTATCTGTGTTTTTAATTTTCTATGTAGAATGAATAAAATTTTATTATTTTTGATTATCCTCGGTGTTTCGGGAGTACCTGACTGACAAGCAGTATATTACTGCGGGACCATTGTGTCCATTATAATATGTGTGACATTTGAGTGCTAAGTATAAGGGGTTTCTTTCTGATCAAACCTTTTGATCAACACTGATATTACTGTGCCTATACCCTTTTTAGCACCTGTCATTTACTGTATATATAACCAAATACATATGGTGATTGCTGTCTCACTCACTTATTTAATGTGAGTTCTGGAACAGCTATTGTTCTGTATTGTGGGACCTGCTCCCGTACTATCTAGTAAAGATTTATATAAACAGGGTGTTTACACTATTATAAAGACTATTTCTCTTCATTTCATCTCTGACAGTATGACAAACTTTCTGACTGAGGGACAAGACATTGATCACTGGCTTAAAGAGGCTCTGGAAATATTTTCCACCACATATAAACCTGATGAAGAAGGATCATCAACAGATATTAACAGCTATTTTAGAGAACTGAATAGGGTATACACCTCAAGAGCGAAAATCTGGTGGGAGGTGGCGAGCTTGGAAAATTATTTAAAAACTGAACTGGTCCCGAGAGGACTTAGAGTCAAACTCCCCCCATCACACCAGATTACAGACACAGATTTTATTGCCAAATGGCAAAAAAATCTACTCCAATGCTCATCACAACTGATGCAACTTCTTGTTGATCATGAGACCAAGAGATTGAACACAGTTAAAGCTGAGATTGTCACTCTAAGGGCAGATATACCCAAATGTCAGCCAAACACTCTCTTTGTAGAATTAGAAAATAAATTGAAATCTAACATTGATAAATTCACAAAAGATCTCAAAGAGAGAAAACAGCTGAAATGTATCAGGGACTATAACGATTTCAAAGAGGGAAATATCTTCAGGTTTAAAACTAGATTTCAGTCTAAGAAAACATACTCTAAAACACAAGATTCCACAACAGACTGGGAAACCTCAGCCAGTGATCCAGAACAAGACACTGGAGTACAAGGACGTGAAGCCCCCACTACTGACACTGACACTCCTTTCCCCTTACCACAAAGGTCAGGCCTCTCTTTTTTAGAGAACACAGGCCTCTTCCCAATCCCAACTACAAGAGGAAAACAAGGAGGGGAAAGGGTAAATTATCAAAGAGATCTAAGAGATCAGGAGAGATGGGCATATCAGGAACCATCGAGGAGTAGGAATTCTCGGGGAAAGACAAGACGACACAGATAATTAACTTATCTAGTAAAGTCCTCAACTCAAACCATATTGACGTCTTGACAAATGGTTTATCTTTCTGCCCAACCAGCCAAATCGACTTATTCGACTGCATTAAAGACCTTAATTTATTTTGTCGAAAGTTATCGTTACATAAATTTAAAAAAAAAACGTAAACAGTGGCAAACTGCCAACACTCCCCTTGAACTCTTGAATACCCAAGACCTTAACAATTTAGACAATCTAGAAGGACTTGAAGAAGAAAACTCCAGACCTCCAGGTGAAGGTCCCTTCACAGATCTCAAATTAAAATCAAAATTTACACCACCTATAGAAGGTTGCCCCAGTGTCAATGTTTTTAATCAACTTGTAACTCAAGACCTGATCAAACTTAAAAGCACCAAAAGACCACAGAATCTGACTTTTCGAGAAAGAACAGCCCTAAGAGATCTAGAGACAGACAAAACTATTGTAGTGAAACCTTCTTACAAGGGGGGTAATATTGTCATTCTCAATGAGGAAGACTATATACAAGCAAGCAAACGCCTCCTCTCTGATAGACAATGTTACTCTGTCCTGCGTACAGACCCTACTCAGTCTTATCTGAAAGAACTAAAACTGATACTAGATCTAGGTTTAGAAGAGAAACTCATTGATAAGAAAGAGTATGACTTCATGATGCCCAAGACTCCTAGAATTGCTACCTTCTACCACTTGCCTAAGATTCATAAAGAAAAGAGACCTCCACCGGGAAGACCCATAGTCTCAGGTATTGGCAATGTTACCGCCAATGCAAGTGTTTATTTAGACAGAATCTTAAGACCATTTGTTGAAATTTTACCATTGTATGTAAAAGATACAACAGGTGTGTTACGCAAACTAGAAGGAGTGTGTCTCAACTCTGACTATCCTAGTAGGTCTTGACGTAGAGGGGTTGTATTCCAGCATCCCACACAATTTCGGTATGGATGCTGTTGCCCATTTTTTGAGAGCTAGAAATACAGACTGTACACTGGCGACACACTTTATTCGAGCTCGGCTAGTCCCACGAATTCGGGTATACCCGGGTGTATTGAGGTTTGTGACTGTTTTCTGCCCGAGTGCATTGAGGTATTTTCCAGACAGGGATTGAAGCATTTTATTCCCACTGGCTGCAATACTGCACAGTATATATATATACTGCATTACAATTCATGAATTTATGCCATCTGGTAGACACGCGAAGCATTGCAGCCTATTAAATCCTAATCATTATCATTTAACAGATCACAAAACTTTTGGATTATGTACTGACCCACAACTTCTTCATTTTCCACAATATCCTGTATCACCAAATACAGGGTACAGCTATGGGGACCACGTGTGTACCCACCTACGCTAATTTATACCTGGGCTGGTTGGAGGAAGCAGTGGTCTTCATAGAGGAGAACGAACCATTCACTGAACATGTAGAGTTGTGGGTCAGATACATTGATGACATTTTAATGATATGGAAGGGCACAGAGATACTACTACATGCCTTCATTGATAGTCTAAACAACAATAACTTCAATTTGAAATTGACTAGTCAGTGTGACAAATACAAAATTGAATTTTTGGACATCACCATATCTAGGACTGACAGTGGTACTGTTGAGACGAGTATATTTAGAAAGCCGACCTCGACCAACAGTCTACTTAAAGCCAACAGCCATCCTCCCAAACATGTGACTGACAATATCCCTATTGGGCAATTTCTGAGACTGCGACGAAACTGCTCCTCTACGAAAGAATTTATCAGACAAGCAGGAGATATGTCCAGTAGATTTCAACAAAGAGGTTATAAGAAAAAACTAATCAAACAAGCATACTACAGGGCAGTAACAACACCAAGAGATGAACTCTTGGCACATAAACAAACCCAACCTCAAGAGGAAGTTATCAGATTTATATCAACATACAATAGTCAATCACAACAGACTAAAAACATCCTCTATAAACACTGGCATATCCTACTTGGAGACCCTGATCTATGTAAAGTCCTCAGAGATAGACCTATCACAGGATATAGACGCAATAAGAACATCAAAGATAGGTTGGTGCATAGCCATCTTGAAAAGAATCAGACTAAGACCTGGTTAGGTCCAAAACCCTGTGGTTCTTTTCCATGCGCAAGATGTAAGGCTTGTCCCTTTATGACAGCTACAAAAGAATTCAATAATTCGGAGAAAGATGTGAAGTATATGATAAAAGATTTTATCAACTGCCTCACCTGTGGAACCATTTACCTGATGACGTGCGACTGTGGTGTCATGTACGTGGGCAAAACCCACAGACCCCTAAAAACGAGAATTTTAGAACATATTTGTAGCGTTCGCAATGCTACAGACACAACAGTTGCGAGGCATGTTATTGAACTACACAAAGGTGACACTAAAGTTATGCACTTCTGTGGAATTGAACACAAACCTAGAGAGATCAAAGAGGCGGTAACTGGGACCAATGACTTTTACAACAGGAGAGTCGCTGGATATTCCAGCTGCAAACAATGGCACCACAGGGACTAAACGAAGGGTTCATTTTTTTCCCCCTTTATTTAATGAGACCCTGTATCTATGTATAAAATGTTGAGTAGATACTGGCTGTTACTATGGTCCTCATCATTCATTCCTACACAGTACATTACACTCCATATATAATTAGTTATAAATTAATCTGACCAGGCCTTAAGTAAGGAATCTGCCCCTTTAGCTGTTTGATTACAAGGAACTGCCCATCTGCTGCACTGCCTGATCACTGGGTCAGGGAGCAGACCCCCTCTAGATAGAGACTATCTTCACGGGGGACTCCGCCACGCAGTGACTGCGGGCTGCGGACTGGAGACGGACCAGCCCCAAGGTATAGACGGTACGGTGAATGGTGATATTATCCACACCGGAATTCACCCCACGCGTAGGCAAACGGCACGTCGGATCAGGCAGATCCCATTCTGTTATACTGCGGTACCCGGGTGCCGGAGCCCCGGGCAGGTATCTATAGTAGTGCACTAACACTCCATGGGATAGCACTATCTCCAACACTTTGGTGGGCTTGGACATAAGAAACAACAGGGAATTGGTGCCCAGCACCCAGGTACTTTGGGGACACCTATGTTTATATTTGGGTGGTGAACTTCTATACATATAGTTATATGCCTATTACTGTGTGGTACAGAGTACCAAGGTTATTAGTTATAGTAAAAAGGTTGCTAGCATATATTGTGTGCGTGCATTATTATTATTGTTCCTGTAAGAGGACCATCCCACCCCGTTGGGAACCCTTACAGGTGGAGGCGCTGTATCCGAAGAATCAGGTAACTCCAGGCTTCCAGCGGCGGAGGTTCAGGCCTTCTGTGAGCCTATCAGATAATGCACCACACACGGTAACACAGGTGTATTTCCACAAAGGGTCCCTATCTGTGATTGGGGGGGGGCAAACTGTGTTGCATATAAATAACGTAAGTAGTAGGCAAACGAAAATGATACAACGTGCTCCTATGTTTCTGTGTATGCCCAGACCAAAGGTAACTCCCAACAGATGCTGCTCCACTCCACAAGTACTCCCGCTGTCAGACGCCCACGAGTGACGTCACACCCCGACGCGCGTTTCGTGTGATGCTTCACACTTCATCAAGGGGGACGGAGCTAATACTGGGAATGCCTCGATCACAATAATGAAAAAAGGATTGCAATAGAAAGTAAGGTCAACACTAAAAAGTTCTTTAAGTACCTTAATAACAAAAAGAAGAGAAAATATAGGACCCTTTCAGTGTGAGATGGGTAGGCAGATTATTGGAGATAAGGAAAAAGCAGAGGTATTAAACAAATTCTTTGCCTCTGTGTTTACCAGGGAAGAATCAAGTTCAATAGTAGCGCCACAGGAGGAAGCCACAACCTCCATATTAATGAACAATTGGTTAACTGAGGAAGAAGTTCATAAGTGACTTGAAAAAATGTAAGTAAATAAGGCACCTGGTCCCGATGGCATACATCCAAGAGTTCTCAAGGAGTTAAGCTCAGTAATAGCAAAACCATTATATTTAATATTCAAGGACTCCATTTCCACAGGCTCAGTACCACAAGATTGGCGTAAAGCAGATGTGGTGCCTATATTTAAAAAGAGAGCTGAGTCACAACTGGGGAATTACAGACCTGTAAGCCTGACTTCAATAGTGGGGAAACTACTTGAAGGTTTAATACGGGATAATATTCAGGAATACCTAATGGAAAACAAAATTATTAGCAATAGTCAGCATGGATTTATGAAGGATAGATCTTGCCAAACTAACCTTAGTTGTTTCTTTGAGGAGACAATACAGACCGGCGCCTTAATGTCCAATAACGAATTTAGTCCAAAGATGTGCTGCAGGGTCCAATTTGGTGCTCCAGTAGTTAGACAGAAGACTCCACAGCAGCAACCATGGTATTATGTAAGGGAGATAAAGAAAGAAATCATAGCGTAATATTGCATAGGATATACATATAACTCACAGACAAGACATACACCACTAACAACACTGACAGAAAGGCTGACAATATAACAGAGATTTATTAGACAATAACTAAAAAAGGGGATGAGAACTAGGGAGCAGGTCCAGGATCCGGTGTGTAAAACCGGAATCCTACTTACAGCAATCCCAAAGTATTCGAGCGGTGTTTGCAAAGTATGCAGTCCTGGTACAGCGTTTCTCTGGCGCGTGGTGCTTCAGTAATGGCCGCCGGCGCTTCCTCCGATAGATCTCGGGCTTGGCGTCCCTGCAGGCCAACCCTCGCGAGATTTCCCGTCTGTGCTGACGTCACTCCAAATGATCTCTAAAAACACCCAACGCGTTTCGTGCGCATGCGCACTTCTTCAGAGGTACCCCTGAAGAAGTGCGCATGCGCACGAAACGCGTTGGGTGTTTTTAGAGATCATTTGGAGTGAGACAAGTGAAAGGAGCAGACTTCAGCAAAAATCCCCAGTTCCAGCGGACGGCAGAGACGTGCAGACAGGAGCAAGCGGCGGCGAGTAGCTATACCCAGCGAGTGACGTCAGCACAGACGGGAAATCTCGCGAGGGTTGGCCTGCAGGGACGCCAAGCCCGAGATCTATCGGAGGAAGCGCCGGCGGCCATTACTGAAGCACCACGCGCCAGAGAAACGCTGTACCAGGACTGCATACTTTGCAAACACCGCTCGAATACTTTGGGATTGCTGTAAGTAGGATTCCGGTTTTACACACCGGATCCTGGACCTGCTCCCTAGTTCTCATCCCCTTTTTTAGTTATTGTCTAATAAATCTCTGTTATATTGTCAGCCTTTCTGTCAGTGTTGTTAGTGGTGTATGTCTTGTCTGTGAGTTATATGTATATCCTATGCAATATTACGCTATGATTTCTTTCTTTATCTCCCTTACATAATACCATGGTTGCTGCTGTGGAGTCTTCTGTCTAACTACTGGAGCACCAAATTGGACCCTGCAGCACATCTTTGGACTAAATTCGTTATTGGACATTAAGGCGCCGGTCTGTATTGTCATCTCCGTGTTTTACTAACTGTGTTTGGGTTAGGTTTTTTCCTTGGCAGCCGTCCTGATTTATTTGTCACATTGTTTATTATTGTGTATTAGTCACTTTATTAGTATTGTTAGCGCTATTTACACCAACCTTTTTTGCTTGTTTCTTTGAGGAGGTACAGTAAGTAGGAATTTAGACCAGGGTAATGCAGTTGATGTGGTCTACTTAGATTTTGCAAAGGCTTTTGATACGGTTTCACACAAGAGGTTGGTGTACAAAATAAAGAAAATTGGACTCAGTAATATTATATGCACCTGGATTGAAAACTGGTTAAAGGACAGACAACAGAGGGTTGTCATAAATGGAACTTTTTCAGGTTGGGCTAAAGTCGTGAGTGGAGTACCTCAAGGATCGGTACTGGGACCCCTGCTTTTTAACTTGTTTATTAATGACCTTGAGGTTGGGATCGAGAGCAAAGTCTCCATCTTTGCTGATGATACTAAAATTGTGTAAGGTAATGGAATCAGAGCAGGATGTAATTTCTCTTCAGAAGGACTTGGAGAGACTGGAAACGTGGGCAGGTAAATGACAAATGAGGTTTAATACAGATAAATGTAAGGTTATGCATTTGGGATGCAAGAATTAAAAGGCGACTTACAAATTAAATGGAGATATATTGGGGGAATCCTTGATGGAGAAGGATTTAGGAGTGCTTGTTGACTGCAGTCTTAGCAATAGTGCCCAATGTCATGCAGTAGCTGCAAAGACAAACAAGATCTTATCTTGCATCAAACGGGCAATGGATGGAAGGGAAGTAAACATAATTATGCCCCTTTACAAAGCATTAGTAAGACCACACCTTGAATATGGAGTACAATTTTGGGCACCAATCCTAAGAAAAAACATTATGGAACTAGAGCGAGTGCAGAGAAGAGCCACCAAATTAATAAAGGGGATGGAAAATCTAACTTATGAGGAGAGGCTAGCTAAATTAGATTTATTTACATTAGAAAAGAGGCGTCTAAGAGGGGATATGATAACTATATACAAATATATTCAGGGACAATACAAGGAGCTTTCAAAAGAACTATTCATCCCACGGGCAGTACAAAGGACTCTGGGCCATCCCTTAAGGTTGGAGGAAAGGAAATTTCACCAGCAACAAAGGAAAGGGTTCTTTACAGTAAGGGCAGTTAAAATTTGGAATTCATTACCCATGGAGACTGTGATGGCAGATACAATAGATTTGTTCAAAAAAAGGTTGGACATCTTTTTAGATGGGAAAGGTATACAGGGATATACCAAATAAGTATACATGGGAAGGATGTTGATCCAGGGATTAATCCGATTGCCAATTCTTGGAGTCAGGAAGGAATTAATTTTCCCCTTAATGGGTTTTTTTGTTTGCCTTCCTCTGGATCAATAAGTAAGTATAGATATAGGATAAAGTATCTGTTGTCTAAATTTACCATAGGTTGAACTTGATGGACGTACGTCTTTTTTCCACCTCATCTACTATGTAACTATGTAACTATGTAACAATTATACCCATGGCCAGAGGGAAGGCTGGGCTAGAATGCCCAATCAATGTGCACGCTGCTGCTGTGAATTAATCTACCAGTCAGCGTGTGCATCAGGAAAAACGAAAATCCATAATTAAATAAATAAATAGATGAGAGGTGCATAAAAGTGTGTATTACCATGTCCGTGTACATACTGAACACAACAGGATTTCAACATACAATTACATATACTTTTATATATATATATATATATATATATATATATATATATATATATATATATATGCACACAAATGGCACCATGTCACTAGTAATCATAATTAAAGGCATACACACAAGTATATTTAGTGTATACAGTGTGTGTGTGTGTGTGTGTGTGTGTGTGTGTGTATGCAAGTATACTCAGAGGGAGATAGATATGTGTAATCACACTTGACACTTACCATAAAGTATATAGGTATTAGATAGTGAACCATGGGCTGCAAACCGTGATCACAAGTGATATCATGAAGTACTGTGTAGGATTGTACTACACTGTATGACCCGCCCCATAGGACAAAACGGGTCTTCTAGTTTTAATGCTTTATTCCCATGGATCCCTTGTGGTGTAGGAATGCTAGCCTAGGCGACCCGCCCCGAAGAACAAAACGGGTCTCTAAAATTAAGCTATATCCCTGGATCCCACTAATAAAACTTAGCACCCATATCACAAAGTGGCCTAATAGAACACTATGGTGAGTTTAAATGAATGAAGTATAAATGAAACCTTCATTCAGGCCATTAGGTGCAAGTGTTCCCAGGGTATGAATCCACCTACACTCCCTCTGTAGTAACTTGCGGTCCCAGTCACCCCGTCTCGGGCCCCATGGAACATGTTCTATGCCTTTGAAGCTAAGGACATGTGTGTTACCCCCATGTTCATTGTTCACATGCCTGGCAACGGGTGTATCGCGATGGTTGCGTATTGAACCCAGATGTTCAAGAACCCTAACTTTCAGGGGTCTATGGGTTTACCAATGTATTGTTTCTTACACGTAATGTAATTTGGTAAATTACACCCATTGTCAGGCAGTTAATAAATGCTTTGATCTCAAAAGGGGATGTCCCACTCATGCCCAGAAATTCTTTAGTGACTGTCATTGATACACATGCATTACATCGGCCACAGGTGTAACACCCTTTTGGTTTAGGGCCCAACACGTTCGTTTAGTGTTTTCCATAAAGTGACTTTGAACCAGACGGTCCCTCAGATTAAGAGGTCGTCTACTCACCATATTAGGTGAGGACTTCAAGACTTTAGATAGATCACTATCTTGGGTTAGGATGTACCAATGTTTTTGAAGACTCTGGCGTATGAATCCAAACTGTTCATTAAAGGTGCTAATAAATCTAATAGTCTTCTCTTCAGGGATATCAGTCTCTTGTTTTTGTGTGAGAAGATGAGGTCTGCTTGTATGGAGTGCATTTTGATAGGCTCGTTTCACTGTACCTCTACTGTGTCCTCGTGCCAAAAAACGGTTCGTCATATCTGCTGATTGTGACTTAAACTCATGAATACTAGAACAATTTGGGCCACAGGCCAATTTCTACGCCTACGATAAAATTGTTCTAGTATTCATGAGTGTAAGTCACAATCAGCAGATATGACGAACTGTTTTTTGGCACGAGGACACAGTAGAGATACAGTGAAACGAGCCTATCAAAATGCACTCCATACACACAGACTTCATCTTCTCACACAAAAACAAGAGACTGATATCCCTATAGAGAAGACTATTAGATTTATTAGCACCTTTAATTAACAGTGGGGATTCATACGCCAGAGTCTTCATATACATTGGCACATCCTAACCCAAGACATCGATCTATCTAAAGTCTTGAAGTCCTCACCTAATATGGCGAGTAGATGACCTCGTAATCTGAGGGGCCGTCTGGTTCAAAGTCACTTTATGGAAAACACTAAACGAACATGGTTGGGCCCTAAACCAAAAGGGTGTTACACCTGTGGCCGATATAAGGCATGTGTATCAATTACAGTCACTAAAGAATTCTGGACATGATTGGGACATCCCCTTTTGAGTTCAAAGCATTTATTAACTGCCTGACTGTGACAGGTGCCAAGTGAGTAATAAAGGGGTCATCCCCATTAGGCACCCCCTTCCACCATCTGGGAAGTGAGGGGTTAACCAGAAATGTACGTATAATACATATGTTCCCCTGCTTCATAACCAAAAGGTATGTCCCTTGGTTATCCTATTCCCACATTTAGAGGGAATTCCTGTATTTTAATTCCCCTGGCTCAGGGCAAACTGTGTTCTAGGTGATAGAAATGTATATGGGTACAATTAGTGGTGTTTGTACCTGTACAGAGTATGCAGCAACCACATACACTGGGATCCAGTCGGGAGGGAAAGGATTAATGTTAATTTTGTGTTGATGGCCCTTTGTCCCTTTTCCCTCCTTTGCAGGCTCCATTTTGCAGTCTCTCCATAGGTCTCCATTACAGCCTCATGTAACCCTATGGAGATTCGATTTGGGCCTGATATCGCAGAAGACCTGCAGGTGGCGTCCGAGAGGAGGAGTGGCGGTTCCCCATTGAAAGTGAATGGAGAAATACATTTCAATGGGGATTCCTGGAAGCCGACCTCCGGAGGCGAGCTGGCAGCCAGCCAGACCGCAGACCGCAAAAGCGGAAACTTTTCTTGAAAGGGCTTTGATCAATCACCGGTCAAGTTCATGTTCAATTGGCATGGGAAACTTAGGTTCTAGGGCACCCAGGAATAAAATTAGTTTTGCCCCTAGACCCTAGGAACCCCCTCACCCGACCCCAACCGGGTCCGAGAGTTTAATGACCCCGGTAAAGGGTCGCTCTCATTACGAGGGTCGCACCATTGACCGTAATGGCGGAGAAAGCCGCGTGGCTTTCAAGTGGAAAGCAATGTAAACTGAAAACGCATAACTCCGGTTCCGTGGGGACCAGAGGGCTGGGATTTGGCACTGCTCCGGCATGACTGCATGCCAATTTCCAGCCCTCTCCGATCAACCAGACGGAGTATGGGTAAATGTGAAAAATTAGGTTTTCCCATTGACTTCAATGGCGGAGTTGCTCCATGGAAAGCCTATAGCGGAGGAGCCCATTGATTTCAATGGAAGAGTGAAATGCAGTGATTTCTTTTAGCATAGCGGAGAATCCTGCCTTAAAGTTAATAGGGGATTTTAACTTGGTTTTTTTATATACGGTTCTGGGGGTCATGGAAGGCTGATATTTGACCACTATGGCAAGGGTCCTTCTGCATGAGGATCTGACAAATTTCAGCCCGCTCAGACCCACAGAACGGATTATTTTAATATATGTTTAATATTAAAAATGTACTCTGTATATCCTTTTGTAGTAGTTGTTAATATAGGCGCCCACGGAAACTATCTTTTGTCCATACTGTTATCCTGACCAGGGGGTCAGTTTTTGTATCCCAGGCAGCCCCTTATGTATGGTTAATTATTCCACATAGGGTACTAGATACTACGGTACATCTTTGCGGTTAGCGCTACCTGTTTTGTTGTATATGTGCATTTTCCCCTTTTAGGTTAGCAGCTTTCCAGGACAATTATGTCTCAATTGTTTGCCCAGAGAGTCAGCAGGAATATAGATATTAACAGCATTTTTGCAGATGAGGAAATTCCCATCGCAGTTGATACTGTATCACATGATATGGAAGATATGGCTGACAAATTAGAAAAATTACTTATTGATGATAACAAGCAGTTGTGGGATGCGATAACCATTGAAAAATATATTGAACAAAAATGTATTCCACGAGGTCTGAGGCTATTTAAAAAGCCTACAACAGACTTCAAGAGTGAATCATTTATTTTGGAATGGAATCGCATCCTTGACAACTGCTCTTTTGAATTGATGCGTCTATTGATATCGAAACGCAAAATGTGTCTTCAAACATTAGACAAAGAAATCAACGATATGAAGGGATATTTTGAAAAATATAAAGATAACTGTGAATTACCTATGCTAGAAGCTAGAATTAAAAATAAAATGGATAAACTACAAAAAGACACTATACAGTAATTTCAAAACAAACAAAGTTCCAAAGGGACAAAACTGATTATGTCACGGGATGTTATAGGAATTGGAAAAAAACTAGACATGAAAATGAAAAATATAGATACAATAAGGATTATTCACATAAAATCCCAACCAATTATAGAAAAACTATTGTTAAAACAAAAGATTTATCCTCCGAACCAGTACAATTTATAGCTCCCAAGATGTCTAGAAGACCATCAACACCATCTACTACTAAACCAGTAACTGGTAGTGTTAAAGCTAAAACCCGGCCCCCCCTGCTCCTCCTATCACATTAGTCAACATACAGGGCAAAGACACTGACAATATATTTGATCAGTATCATCACCAGAATAAGTACCAACCCCTTATTGATCTAGATAGAGAACAACATCTCCCCAGTCACAGTCGGGAAGAAGAGAAAAATACGTTCTCTTTTTTAGACTGGTGACAAACGAGGGAGCCCAAACAAGCAAGAGAGGCAATAAGAGACCTATTGGGAAAAGAAAATCCCCTGAAAGACAACCGAAAAAGAAAAAACACTCTAGAGGAACGAGAGGAGGGAGAAAAATTGGGCAAGGTGCTAAAACACTAAATAAAAGTGCTTATCAAAATATCTTTAATATAAGCCAATATCCAATTACCATTAAAGAAACTAAGCTATTATCAAAAGGATTATCTTTTGCCCCAGTTACTGGGCCAGATCGTTTTAAGCTATATGTTGACGTTCAAAGATTGTCTCAAAAAATATTTCCAAAGAGACGCCATATCTAGAATAGATACCAACACTAACTTACCACTAACTACTAGTACATCTACTTTCAGAAATCCCTCAACCTTCTTTCCTAGGTTTGTAAGTGGCCCTTTTGTGGACACATTTGCTCACATGGTCACAGATGACCTAGAGACCTTAAGTCGAAGTTATAAAATCAAGTCAGATAACCTAAGTAAAGATGAAAAATTGACACTACGTGCACTTGAGGAAAATGAAAACATAATTATAAAACCGGCAGACAAAGGGGGGGGGGGGTTGGTAATTATGGATATATCATACTATATCAACAAGTCACTAAGAATTTTAGGTGACGTGTCCACTTACCAACTGCTCCCATCAAATCCCACTACACAATATCAGCAAAAATTATTTAATTATTTAACATTGGGTTTAGACCAAAAAATAATTACTCAAAAAGAGTTCGAATTTCTTTACAATAAACATCCCAGATTACCTCTTTTTTACATAATACCTAAAATACATAAAAATATAAATTTTCCCCCGGCCGCCCCATCATTTTGGGCATTCAATCGTTAACATCACATTTATCTCAATATATTGATAGGCAACTTCAAAAATATGTCGTACAATTACCTTCGTATCTTCGGGATACTACCCACATACTGCAGACCCTCCAGGACATTCAGTGGCAACCCCATTATATTTTTGTTACTGCTGACGTCAATTCATTATACACAATAATTTATCATGATCAAGGATGTGAATCAGTCTTGGACACCCTAAATAATGACCCATCCATATCCAAAGAATATAAAGATTTTTTGATTTTAGGAATTAAATTTATTCTTTGTCACAATTTTTTCCATTTTAATAAGGCCTTTTACTTACAGGTATGTGGCACCGCCATGGGTACCAAGTTTGCACCTAGTTACGCAAATTTATTTATGGGCAACTGGGAAAAACAACACATATGGTCCAGTTGTCCCTATGGTGCAAACTTGGTGCTGTGGCGGCGCTACATAGATGATATTATTTTTATTTGGTCGGGTACACTAGCACAGTTAACTCAATTTCAGTTATATATGAATAATAACACTAATAATTTAAAATTCACGTTTGTCACCAGCCCCAATAAAATAGAATTTTTAGATTTAGAAATCACTATTGTTAATAATCACATTCACACTAGCACATACTTTAAACCTGTTCAATCAAATAATTATTTACACGCACAAAGTCACCATAATCCCACATGGGTCAAGAACATACCGAAGGGACAGTTCATTAGACTAAAAAGAAACAGCTCTCATCCAGATACATTTAAAATCCAAGCCGAAGATTTGAAACAAAAATTTGGGGAGAGGAAGTATTCCCCACAGGACTTAGATAGAACTATTGCTGAAGTTGCAGCGATGGACAGAACCAGTCTCTTACAATATAAGAATAAAAATAAAAATATTAATTCAACAGACAATGTGGCATTTGTCACTCAATTTAACCAAATGGCACCAAATATACGCAAAACTTTCAAAAAATATTGGCCAATATTAAAAAAGGATAAAGAACTTGAGGGTATTTTACCCGAATATCCACATATTATATTCACAAAAGCTCCTAATATAGGACAGAGACTGGCACCTAGCTGTCCATCGCTGCAACCTGTTCATCGCAATACAGGACTTTGTGGGGGATACTTCCTCTGCAACAAATGTACGGCATGCAAATATAGTACCAAAAAAATTAATTTTATATCAAACAAAACACAAAAACAGTATAAAATAAAGCAACATATCACATGTAGTAGTTCCTTTGTTATATATTTACTCGAATGTCCATGTGGTTTGCAGTATGTGGGTATGACAACAAGAGCTATAAAAAGACGTTTGAACGAACATATATATAATATTAGAACCGGTTTAGTCACACATAATGTGTCCAATCATTTTCTTCAGGTGCACAATAAAGATCCGAAAGGGCTGAGATGTGTAGGGATAGAATGCATTACACCACACTGGAGAGGAGGAAATACATTGAGCCTATTGGGGAGAAGAGAATCATATTGGATTTATGAGTTATGCACTCTGTCCCCAATGGGCTTAAATGTGGAATTTGATTTCAAATCCTTTCTGGTACAGTAGATTAATATTATCATTCTCCATTTAAACAGACATACCACAGATAATAGTGTCCATTTCACTTCAAACAGTTGGCTCCTCCAACATATATTTTAAGTATATTACTAGTAGTTTAACACACTTACAATTATTTCAATTCTTATACCATGTTATATTAATTATTAATGGGCACATCAATTCATTATAGTCTAAGTTTAATTACAAATTGATTACATTAAATTTTTTTTATATATTTTTTGTTTTTTAGACTAATATATGTAAATATATATTTTGTTAGTTATATATGTTAATTGTTATCCATAGAATAAGTTTGTTATGTCAATGTTTGTAACGTATAACAGCTGTATATAAATTGTAATAGCTTTTTGCAATAGCATTCTTGATTGTTCAATTGCGCATGTGTGTGATTACATAATCATTTTTAGGGATTACCTCATTTCTCTTGCTGCGCATGTGCAATTAGCTGCAGGTGAAATTATTTACCAAATTTGCGGACAATGTATTTAAAGGACATTGCTGGACTTTTTCATTCACATACCCCTGAGGAAGAGAGCAGAGCGCTCTCGAAACGCGTAGCGTGGCGATTTTAATACCCAGCACATTGGTGTCAGTATCCCCACGCATTGGCGAATCTGTGTGCTCGACTAACTGACGAGTTTCCTGCTGCCGACGGCGTGCCGAATCAGCTGCTGCTGTTTACCATCCACCGGACGTCAGAGAGCTGCAGGAGTTCCTGCTTGACGGGTTGCATCCACGAGCAGACGGAGACGCCAGTTAGCAGAGAGCACCTTACCGCTGCTGCTGTTTACCATCCACCGGACGTCAGAGAGCTGCAGGAGTCCCTGCTTGACGAGATACATCCACGAGCAGACGGAGACGCCAGTTAGCAGAGAGCAACTTAAAGAAACGAGAGGGGATACTCTCTAAATTATCCACTGCCTGCAAACCTATTCCATCTGGTGAGTAGGCATTGCTATCATCATCATTGGTGCTACGGAGTATTAGAACCATTAATTCATTCATTTTATTCATTCATATAATATATGTCCATATGTATTGTGCATTATATTAATTATTAATTGTTATTAAATGTTTTTATTGTGCTAAATTCACCTGTCCAGTTTCAGCTGTTATATGTTGTCTTAAGTGTTGTTTGTCTTATACTCTACAGTATTATGCTATGTGTTGTGCTTTTTTCTTTTCTTTTAAGCACACCGGGAGGAGCCACATTTCTTCACAGCCAACAGGCTTGGTTTTCGTATATCCTTTTGTAGTAGTTGTTAATATAGGCGCCCACGGAAACTATCTTTTGTCCACTCTGCATCCCTGATATTTCTAAGCCTGTGAAAGCCTCTGGCCCAGAAGGAATGTTAATTGCCACATGGCGTCAGGGTGCCTGAGGGAAACCCATGTATGAAAGGCTCACCGCCCTGGATTGAGTATGCTAGAACAAAGAAGAGCAGGGCATAGGTACTTGGGTAAAGTGTTGTGTTTCACACCTTGAGACAAAGGTTTTCCTGTGAAGGGACCCAAAAGGCAGACTGGGCGACGCCAGGCTTTTGGGAGGGGGCTAGGGAAATGAGCCCCTGATTAGAATAATGCCCACCCCTGTGGGCATGTACTACCCTGCTTCTCACGTGAGGTGGCAGGGGATAATTGGGTGGAGGTAATTGATAGCCAATACCTTGCACCCAATGTTAGGGTATGGGGCTGAAATTCCATATAAACGAGTGTAAGCTCTATGCCCAGTGTCTTCGTTGTGACTTTGTTTTGTATCCTGTATCGTGAATGAATTGCCAATCCAGATCCTGATTGCTTCATTGCCCCAAACCCTGAGTAAGTGTTCATATTGTGTATGTTATTTGTGCAATCTTGTGTGTTCACCTTCTTTAAGGAATAAACTATATTTATTATATCTAAGTCGTGTTCAATTCAACCCAGAGATATTTGGTGTATTATTATAACCCTGTACTAGCTACCATGACACTGACAATGGGTGTAATTTACCAAATTACATTACGTGTAAGAAACAATACATTGGTAAACCCATAGACCCCTGAAAGTTAGGGTTCTTGAACATCTGGGTTCAATACGCAACCATCGCGATACACCCATTGCCAGGCATGTGAACAATGAACATGGGGGTAACACACATGTCCTTAGCTTCATAGGCATAGAACATGTTCCATGGGGCCCGAGACGGGGTGACTGGGACCGAAAGTTATTACAGAGGGAGTGTAGGTGGATTCATACCCTAGGAACACTTGCACCTAATGGCCTGAATGAAGGTTTCATTTATACTTCATTCATTTAAACTCACCATAGTGTTCTATTAGGCCACTTTGTGATATGGGTTCTAAGTTTTATTAGTGGGATCCAGGGATATAGCTTAATTTTAGAGACCCGTTTTGTTCTTCGGGGCGGGTCGCCTAGGCTAGCACATTCCTACACCACAAGGGATCCATCGGAATAAAGCATTTAAACTAGAAGACCCGTTTTGTCCTATGGGGCGGGTCATACAGTGTAGTACAATCCTACACAGTACTTCATGATATCATTTGTGATCACGGTTTGCAGCCCATGGTTCACTATCTAATACCTATATACTTTATGGTAAGTGTCAAGTGTGATTACACATATCTATCTCCCTCTGAGTACACTTGCATATACACACACACAGTGTATACACTAAATATACTTGTGTGTGTGTATGCCTTTAATTATGGTTACTAGTGACATGTGGCCATTTGTGTGCATATATATATAAAAGTATATGTAATTGTATGTTGAAATCCTGTTGTGCTGAGTATGTACACGGACATGGTAATACACACTTTTATGCACCTCTCATCTATTTATTTATTTAATTATGGATTTTCGTTTTTCCTGATGCACACGCTGACTGGTAGATTAATTCACAGCAGCAGCGTGCACATCAATTGGGCACTCTAGCCCAGCCTTCCTTCTGGCCATGGGTATAATTGTGATCGAGGCATTCACAGTATTAGCTCCTCCCCCCTTGATGAAGTGTGAAGCATCACACGAAACGCGCGTCGGGGTGTGACGTCCCTCTTGGGCGTCTGAGAGCGGGAGTACTCCGGGAGTGGAGCAGCATCTGTTGGGAGTTACCTTTTGTCTAGGCATACACAGAAACATAAGGAGCACGGTTGTATCATTTTCGTTTGCCTATTACTTACGTTATTTATACCTTTGGGCACATCAGGAGCCCTTTGACTAGGGATTGCAGTTATTTGCATCTCCCTAAGGTGGACTACTATGTATATACATAGATACATCTGTTTCCTGATGAACTGATCACTGAATACTCACCTACTTAGGCTCCTTACTGTTCAAGTGTTCACCTTGACCTACCCACAGAGCTTTATAGCTTCGGTAGCAACATTAGGGATACCATGATATATATATACATATATCAAACACACAAAAAAGGGGATGTTGCTCACACTAAAAATAAGTGGCTAAACCAGAACCTAAATATCACTGATTAATTGGGTATCAGAAGTAAACCCAAAAGAAAATCAGGAAAAATAATAAAGGTAAACTGTTGGTGCTGGGGGATGAAAATTAATATAAAACACACAAAAGAGAACTAGGACAATCCCCTAAATAACACTCTAAAATATACCACAAAAATACTCAAATTAAACTGATGTGAGAAGAACTGGATGCTCCGTCAGTGCAGAGAATGAACAAGATTTTATTATTAGAACAGCAATGAACACCAACTTAAAAACATAAACACACAAATGGCAGCTCCAAAAAATGACAGGCTATGACTCACTAAAAAATATAATACATGCTAACTGATAATCAAATAACTAAGATGTGTCAAAATAATAATAATATAACACAGATCTAAGCTAATGGATACAAAGAAAAACCCTTAAAGTAACAACCTTGCTACACAGTAGTAACTGTAGCTACAGGCATGTGGAAAAATATGGCATTTAATAAACCTATACACATGAAAATGTGTCTAGGACAAAAAATATAACTTATACCAAGGGAAAAGCACAGGGGAGAAATAAAAAAATGTTAACAAGACTCATACCCTGGTCAGCAAATACAAAAAATATAATGAATAAATACACAGCATGAGTATGATAGTCTCTATGGTCCTGGCACAAAGGCAGACAAAATGCAGTAGTATATGAAAAAATACTGAGTGCCGGTGGACTTAAGCTGCCATTTGTGTGTTTATGTTTTTAAGTTGGTGTTCATTGCTGTTCTAATAATAAAATCTTGTTCATTCTCTGCACTGACGGAGCATCCAGGTATATTTTAGAGTGCTATTTAGGGGATTGTCCTAGTTCTCTTTTGTGTGTTTTATATATATATATATATATATATATATATATATATATATATATATATATATATATATATATATATATATTATTAATTACAATTTATTTGATATTCCTCACTATATTGGTTGCTACCCCCCTCCCACCCTCTCCCCTACAGGGGTATTTTAACATCACAATTTGTTTTATTTTTAAGTCACTTGCTTTTCAGCGTTATATATGGTTCATTAAAGTTTTGTTTTTTTTGGATTTTAGTAGTGGATGTCATTGTTATACTTTAGGCCATTAGACATTTTCTGTGGACATATGGTCCTTTTATGGATTATGTTTATTTTTCTTTCAGACATTAGTCTTTCTGTTGATATTTTATCCTCTAGCATTTATTTCATTTCATCTGGGACTTTGAATCCATACTGAGGATATTTATATCTTTTAGTTATGTAATTTGTTTTTGCTTTGAGTGCAATCAATAGGGGACTTTTGTGACCTCTGTCACTTTCTTTTGTTATATTATTGCCTTTTCCCTGTGCACCAGGTTTTCTATACACTATTTGGATATTATGCTTTGAGCGACGTCCCATTCTCTTGTTTTTTACTTTAACAACCTACAAATGAATTATCATAATACACAATGTGAGTGGATATACTATAGTTATTGATCAGCATTGATTTATACAGTCAAAGAAAGTTCAGTCCGCGCTCTTGCTTCCTACTGTAGTGTTGCAGAAATGAATTATTCTCCCTCCTCTTGCTGCTCCTATGGCTTGAAGTGTATCCCCTCACTCCAAGAAACGAACTCTGGTGGAAGACCCCGCCAGCGAACAGAATGACCAAGAAAAGAAGCACAGGAGCGCACCAAGGTAAGGAAAAATTGTAAATGTATTAAACAATAAGGCAATAAAATAACTTACATGTAAGTAAGGATAAATGCATGTCCGAGTCTATGAAATGTTCAACAGATCGGCATCATCATCAGTCAGACAGGGGGACAATATCAGTTCCGTTCATGTGGAGATCCCGCGCGCTGGGACTCACTATATAGCACTTGCTGCAGGAATCGCCTCCCCATGTATGCGGGTAGTGGCGTGGTATCCAAAGCTAATGCGCATGTGTGGAAGGAAAGCCCCCTGTAGGCGTCTGTGGATGGCGGTTACGATGGAAAATCGTGACCGGAAGGGTACACAACAGTGTAAACTAGCCCCCAAGGATGGAATAGGGAAGCTAGTAACACAGTTCACTCGCGAGAAAGAGGACATTACGAAATGGTCGACCTATAGAATCTCAAGGTTAGGAAGGATATATAGTGTCAAGATGAATCTCCACCCACGCATTCTCTATTTATTTCAGACACTACCGGTGCCACTCAGACTAAAGGACATACTCTCACTTCAGTCTGCTATAACCAAATTCATATGGGGAGGTAAAAAAACAAGAGTAAAGGGTATGATTTAAAAAAAACACCATTGGCAGGGGGGCTAGCGGTACCTTGTGTGTTGTCCTATTATAAAGCGGCGCAATTATGCCAAATCTCCCAATGGCACACGAACCCTGAGTTCAAATGATGGGTAGCATTGGAGAGTTGTGTGGATAAAGGTGAAAAACAGGCGCTACTTAGTGGATGAAATCAATATATAGTAAATGAAAAGTGATTCTGAGGAAATTGGTGACCAAACCCCTTGCTCAAACCTCACTGGTGGGACCTGTTTCATGGGTTCCAAGGGTTAAGCATTATCTCAAAACATCCAGGGGGAGCATGTGGGGAGATAAGAGAACAATATATATAAGTGCAGACGTTATGTAATAAGTGGGTATACAAGCAATGTCTTGGCTCGTATGGCTGATCTACTCACAGGAGCAAAGGTATATTCACAGCAGTTGGCAAATTGGGTTGCCACCCTTGAAGATATCTGTGAGCTGAACCCCCCTAGCGATTCTCCGTCAGCAGTATGTGTATAAAGAGAGGGAGAGAACTACATAGTGCGATCAGTATGAAGATTTTATGTATAAAAAACACAATATAAAATGCGCACTTACAATTTGCACAAAGGTTAAAAGCATATATCACATTATGTGAATGGAGGATGTCCCGAAACAGCTCACTGCCTCCTACAGGTCAGTCTGCTGGCTTCCACAGCTCTGTGTCCTGGACCGGAGCTTCCTTCTGCGCGCCCGTTTTACAACGGTTTCACTATCCAACGCTACTTCCAGAACGGATTCCGTTGGATAACCGAGGACTGCCTGTAGATACACAATTCTCTTATCTATGTCAGTTGTATCCACTAACCACCTCTTCTGTATCGGTACATCCTCCATTGTAATATATATTACATATACAAAAAATATATATTGTTCTCTTATCTCCCCACATGCTCCCCCTGGATGTTTTGAGATATAGCATTGGAGAGTGAAATCTGCTCCCCATTGGAGTTGAACAACTTAATCTGGTTACCCAAAACAGCAACCAGACTGATAAGTAAGCCGTTGGCCTCAATGGCTAACTCACTGTCGGTTTGGGAGTCCATCAAATTTAAATCTGACCTCACCACTAGGGGCTCATTGATGACACCCCTGTGGGGCAACCCAGACTTTGCTCCAGGGCTGAGTAGAGTGGAATTTATAATTTGGAAACAAAATGGAATGCATAGGCTTAGAGACCTGAAGGGAAGAAAAGCAATCAAAACATTCGATCAAAGTAGATCTGACAAAAAGTTCCCACTTTAGGAAGGGTTTAGATACCTTCAAATTCGAGCATTTTATAATAAAATCTCCCCCAGGCCCCAATTAACCACATTCGAAAAGCTCTGTCTTGTTGAGACTGATACTAGCGGACTCACATTGCAATTGTACAGAGAAGTCATCGGTTCAGGGGAAAAGGTTGTCCAAAAACTGGGCTACTGATGCAGTGGCCGTTATTCAAACACATCACGGCACCGATTTTGAGTTCTCTGCTGTTCCCCATGCAACATGAATGCAGCCAATCGCCCCAGGCACCCGCGCTTATCGCTGATGTTTTGTTTGAATTTCATGGATTTTGTTTCTTCGTTTGCAATAAAATGGATGTGTACTGTGCTACTGTGTCAATTTCATGTTTTTAAAAGCCAGAACACTGAAATTCGTTTTCTGCACTCGCCACGCTCGCATCTTAGTGCGGGAAGGCTGGAATTCATCCCGCGGTTTCAAATTGGGATTCCGATGTACAGTACATGACGCATGAAGTGTTCGAATAACGGCCGCTGCATCAGTATATGGTGCAGTGGGAATCGGAACTAGGGGAGGTCCTAGACAAAGAGGAATGGTCAAAGATAGTGACGGCAGTAGCCAAGAGCTCAATCTGCACCACATTAAGGGAGAACGCATATAAGGTTTTAAATTCATTGGTATCTCAACCCCATGAAACTATCTACATTTATCCCAGGGTACTCCCCGCTGTGCCCTAGAGAGTGTGGGGAATCAGCTGACCTGTTGCATATGCTGTGGTCTTTCCCACATCCTTTATCCTATCTCCCCCTCTTCTACTACAGGGCACACATTATATGCCCTTAAATGTAAGAGATAGTTACATAGTTACATAATACACAAACAAAAAGAACTCAGCTGATAGCACTCTATGGGGGTCATTCAGTAAGCGGCCAAAACTTGCAATCGCCAAGGGTTTGAATTCGCCATGTTTTTGGCGTGTTGCCCTCGCTGTATGCAGGAAGGGTCGAATCCATGACGAATCACTGGCGAATCAATGCGCCACCACCATTTGACAAGATGGCGAATAGCTTGGCGTGAATGTTGAAATGGCGTGCACGCAACGCCAATGGCGTTCTTTCTGAATCGCGCGAGGAGACAACCAATGGCGTGATTGAGCGGCCTATTTAAAGGTTCCATTTGTTTATATTCTTTCTCTGTGTTGTTGGGAGAGAGAGAGAGATGGAGTGACGGACAGAGCTTTTCATTTTGAGAAAGCGAGATTGATATACTTTGTGTTTGGTGATTGATTTGTTTTGTGCTGTTCTATTTTCTTTACATCTTTTTGTTATTGTCTGTTTGAAAGTGTTTAGTGAACTTGAGGTTTAATTTATTTTTGTGTTGCTTATGACTGCTAGAGGTATGGATGGGAGGCGTGGGAGTCAGAGGAGTGATGCTGGGGTGAGTGGTGATGCTGAGGTGAGTGGTGGGAGTCAGGAGAGTGATGCTGGGGTGAGTGTTTCTCGTGTGAGTAGACGTGGGAGACAGGGGAGTGATGATGGGGTGAGTGGTGGTCATGTGAGTAGACGTGGAAGACAGGGGAGTGATGCTGGGGTGAGTGGTTGTCATGTGAGTGAACGTGTGAGTCAGGGTAGTGGTGGTGGTGGGGTGTCTGGTGGTGGTGGGGTGTCTGGTGTTGGTGGGCTGTCTGGTGGTGGTGGGATGTCTGGTGGTGGTGGGGTGTCTGGTGGTGGTGGGGTGTCTGGTGGTGGTAGGTCTGATGGTGCTGTGCTCCTGCAGTCTCTTCCATTGGAAGAAGGGGAGTCCAGTCAGCAGCAGCCACATTCACAGGTTGCACGTGCTCAGAGAAAAAAAAAAAGTTCCCCGAAATCGACGCTTCAATGCAGATGAAAATAGAGCCCTTGTGACGGGAATTGTGGCCAACTATGATCAGCTGTATGGTCATCTATATATATCTATCTATATCTATCTATATATCCCAAATTGTACTCCTATGATTGATCTTAAATAAATTTGCATATAGATATAAGAAATCTAATCGATGTCACAATGGAAGAAATGCCATTCATGTAAGTATCTACAGTATTAATGTTATGTATTTAACTAATGTGCCTACTGTATTTAAATATAGAACACTTGGAATATATGTAAGTATATTATCTATCAACACATTATCAATGTGTGTTAACAAGGAGTATGTGATTTGAGGAAATATTCAATGATATGTTAATTAATTAATAATGTCCTTGCTGGAAGAGTTGAAGGCCGGATGCATCTTTCAGGGCACGGATCAAGTTGGGATCATTTGCTTTGTATTCACTAAGCAGAGGAAGATATTACTGCCAAAAAACAGTCCAAGTATGATAGGGATCGTACAGATTACGAAAAGAAACACATTTATAGTTGGCAGCGTGTGAACCCAACCCGAGAGAGGGGTATGCAGGGTCCACAAAAGAATTATCAACAGAGGGATTAAACTATGCGATTAACCCCGCGGAAGTCAATACTTAAATCTAAGTGTAATGATCAACCGAGTGGAGATTCTGACCTCTCGGATTTTGAAAATCTCTCCCACTCAGTCTCATTTTTTCAGACAGAAAGATCGGGACATCATTCTGATGGTTCAGTGGAATCCTCCAGGCCAAGGTCAACGGGAGCAGATTATGCCAGAACATATCACGATAGTGGATCGGAGCAACAAAAATCCACCAGGCAACAACAGCAGCAAAAAAACTTCCGTCTCTTCCAGAAAAAAACAAAAAGAACCAGAAGAGGAAAGAAGAAGAGAGGGAGGCAGATGGCCGGCCAAAAGGAAGAAGTGAATAATAACCAAGAAATGGATGTAATCAATATCTCAGGTGAAGAATTAACCACTGCAGAATTATCACTTTTAAGGAAGGGCCTCAAGTACGCCCCAACAATGGACTTTGACCTATTCAATACTGCCATAGATGTCCACAAATTTGTGAGGAAATTAACTTTAAAATCTTTTTTCCATAAACGCTCACATATCCTAGAGCAGAGGGAGGGTGGGTCATCGGACATTGTTGATGGTTCTGTGACACTTGGAGCTACACCTGTACCTCACCCTGATGACTGTGGTACAACACAGGGTGCATCAGCAATATCTGCTTCATCCTTTAGAGAGGCATGTGATCTCCAAGACATATTGGACCTTGAAGAATTATTGGAAGAGAATAATGAATCAATTGAGCATACTGCCATTTCAGACTTTAGTATTTGGAGGTCCAACCTCAAAAAAGGTTCATTGTTTTATCCCCAGTTCTCTAAAGGTCCATTTTTGACGACTTTTGATAACTTGGTTAATTAGAGATTTACGTATTATGGCAGAGGGATTCTCTCTTGCGAATGTGGCTAATCATAACTTGAATAAAGATGAGAAACAGGCATTATTATCCCTACAGAAGAATTCTAAGATTGTTATTAAAAATGCGGATAAGGGGGGGGGGGCGGTGGTGGTGCAGAGTAGGACTGGCTACCTCAAGGAGGCCTATTGGCAACTTGGGGATGTCACTACCTACTCTGCATTACCAGATGATCCCACAGTGGGTTTCATGGAATCCTTTAAAGAACTACTAGAGCTAGGGGTAATTACCCAAGTTTTGAGTAAAGCAGAAAGTGTATTTTTATGGAACCCCCATCCTACCATACCTGTTTTTTACCATCTCCCAAAGGTCCATAAGACATTGGTCGACGCTCCGGGGAGACCAATCATATCGTCTATTGGATCTTTGGGAGATGGTTTATCGAAATATATTGATCAATATTTGCAACCCTTTGTGAAGGATTTACCCTCCTTCTTGTTGGATTCAGGGGACCTTATTACCAAATTAAGTCAAGTACACTGGGGCCCACATTCTATTTGGGTGACCATGGACATTATGTCCTTGTATTCAGTCATTAAACATGACCGGGGGGTGTCGGCGGTCAACCACTTCATCGGGGGTCCAGATAGTAATCAATTTCACACTGCATTTATTCTAGATGCCATAAATTTTTTACTCACTCACAATTATTTTTTATTTGATCACAAATTTTATTTACAGCAACAGGGCACAGCAATGGGCACAAGTTTTGCACCGGTGTATGCGAATTTATTTATGGGGGAGTCACTGTTTATTTTCACTAGCACAAATCCATTTCGACAATATATCACATTTTATAGAAGGTTTATTGATGACCTGATTATGATTTGGGAAGGGGATTTAGACACATTGCACAATTTTTTTCAATATATTAATTGTAACAATCTTAATTTATCTTTCACTCACAATGTTAACACACATCATATTGACTATCTGGACCTCCGATTGTTCATTGATATTGAAGGCCAAATTCAAACAGAAACATTCAGAAAACCAAATTCGAGGAATATGCTGTTAAGAGCAGACAGCTGTCACCCGCCTGCTGTTATAAAAGGTATCCCCAAAGGCAAATTCCTCAGACTGAGGAGGAACTGCTCCACTGAGGAGGGTTTCATCCAACAGTCTGAGGAGTTGTGCCATCGATTCCAACAAAGAGGTTATAACATGAGGAACTTAACCAATACCCACCAGGAAGTGGCACTAATGAATAGGGAGGATCTCCTTCAAAAAAGGCAGTGTGGCCCACCAAAGGAAGCAGTTCCCTCTAATAGGAAAAAGAACCATGACAAGAATCAAAATATGAGTAAATCACAAGCAGATGAGGATGTTCCCCTTATGATCACACAATATAACAAATGTAGCCATGTAGTCCAGAACATAATCCGTAAACACTGGAACATTTTGTTAATGGATGGGAGTTTGAAAGACTGTGTCAAAAAAGGCCCCTGTTTTGTATATTGTAAGGCCAAAACCATCGCTACTTATGTATCACCTAGCTATGTTGCTTCGTCACATCCTTTGACTAGGAAATTCGTAACGAAAGGCTCTTACAGATGTGGAGGTTGTAAAATTTGTCACTTCATGGTTCCATCCCGACATTTTAGGGGCTCTATGACCAATCAGGAATTCCCTATTAAATCTTTCATAAATTGTGACACACAATATGTTATTTATCTCCTAACATGTGGGTATGGAATAAATTATGTAGGGAGGACAACCAGATCTCTAAAGAATAGGATACTTGAACATGTCAGACTGATCAAAAAGGGAGATTTATCCCACCCAGTCTCCAAACATTTTTCAAATTGCCCAAAAGGATGTATAAAGGGGTTTAAAGTACAAGGAATTGAAAAAGTTTTTGTGAGAGAGAGAGGGGGGGATTTGCTCAATCTTTTGGATCGCAGGGAGGCTTACTGGATTTTCATGCTCCAGACCAGAACTCCCTGCGGTTTAAATATCAACCCTGCAAGAATATTTCCAAACTGTTTTCTGACTTTGTTTTCATCGTTGCTTTTGTTGTTGCCTTTGTGTCTGTTCTTAGTATGCTGCAGAGTATCTATGGTTTAGTGAATACAAAGTGATGTCCTAGTTTGTATATTAGATATGTTTGAAATTAATAGGTCCATACATACTGTATCCATTACCCTGAACAGTTGTAAGTTGCTAAAAACTATTGCTAAAAATTACTGTTAAAAATCTGTGCTAAAAATCAGTGTTAAGAATTATGGATATTAGCAAGAACATTTCGTATAATAGGGCTTAGATATGTTGATTCATCCATTCCTCCTCCCCTTGGAGTAAAACTCTTAAAGACTTACATAAAGAAGGTCTAAAGATTGTTTAAGTTTGTTTTTAATATTATAATGGTGTTTTTAAGTTAGACATTGTATGCTATTTTGTAAATTATGATGTCTCATATTGGTGTGGACCTAATAATAAGGTCGTGATTTATAATCATGTTGAATGTCTTTGTACTGTTGGGAGCTGGAGCGATGAGGTACTATGGTATTATTGAGAGTAAAATTTCTCTTGATATATGTTATATCTTAGTCAATCCTCAGTAGGTGCTTTGCGGATCATTGTGCCCTGTTGTGTATGTTAGCTGGGGCTATTTTGATTGGTGGTCGCATCATCTGCTCATCATGTTCATTGGTGGTGTAGCGGTGCGCCTTAGCCTATCAGAGGCCCGCAGTGACGTCACGATGGGCGGGTCTGGTAGCAGAGACCTGGAGTAGTACTCATGTTTACACGCCTGATGTGGGCATGCGCGGACTGGAACGGGGGGCGGTCCGTACCCATAAGCCCCAGGGCTGGTGTGTCGGCGCCCCGTGTGACGTCACGCGCATGCGCAATGGGGATTCTCGTGCGACGGTGCACAGATTTGCCCAATTAGTTTAATGGCAATACAGGTATATAAGGTAGCTGATCTCTCCATATCCCAGACTCCTTGATAAAGGACCTACCGGTCCGAAACGCGTAGGAGGTGTGTGTTTTTGTCCCCCAGGGGGTGAAGATGTTATCAGCCATGCACTGAATTAAAGGTATTTATTTTACTCCACCTGGCTCCCTGGCTGTGTGCCATTTGTTTCTTCTTGCTGCTTCTGGATTTCCCTGTTTGGCTGGCACGCCAGTGATCACTCCTGGAGATGACGTGAGTGGGTTTAGAGACTTTAAGACTGCAATAGTTGAGTACTGCTACATGTATACTATAAGTGACTCACAGGTCTATTGATTATATCCACTCCCACTGGTGTCTTCATGGAATGTGTTATACTGTTATAACTGGATGAAGTTGTCTGGGGTTTGAGCACCCTAATTTCTCTTACCTCCTGGTTAATCACACAGACACACAAACACTAAACAAACAATACAAAACAATAGACAAATACAAGCAAGGCTGAAAAAATAAAAAGAGTTAATTTAATACAACATATATTTAAAATAACAAAAATGAAAACAGTGGCAGGCAACTGGTCCGGTCACATAAAACCGGAATCCTACTCACAAGATGTTATGAGTAAATGCGCATTGACTAGCAGTCACTGGAAGGTGTTGGTTAAAACTCCAATGGCGTCGGGCTGATGCAGGAACTGCTCCGACGCTGTCACACTCTCCTGGACCGGAAATCCGTCACTGGGGGTGGGTCTTGGAGAAAACCTGCCTCTTCCTGCTGCTGATTTCAAAGCAAATGTTTGGGAGCTCTGTACACACACTACTACTAAGAAGCGTGTGTACAGAGCTCCCAAACATTTGCTTTGAAATCAGCAGCAGGAAGTGGCCGGGTGGTTGTGCGTGTGTCCCTCCCCCCCAGCTAAGCAAGCAAGCCAATGAGAGGTGTGCAGGGGTGGGGTCGGACCACGAACCAATCTGATTGGCCAGAGGGTGAGTAACAGACCAACTGACCAATCAGATTGCCCATAAGCACAGCAAATATACAACGTTTAAAAAAAAAATATATATATATATATACTGCACCGACACACTTTATTCGAGCAAATACCCAGTATGTACCTGGCATATACCTGGAATGCGCCGCTCCTCACCTCTGACAAGCCCCGTTGCATTTGCCTTCCCAGCCTGGGTTCATGCCTGGCTGACGGGCGGCTGATCTGTTAAATGATAATGATTAGGATTTAATAGGCTGCAATGCTTCGCGTGTCTACCAGATGGCATAAATTCATGAATTGTAATGCAGTATATATATATATACTGTGCAGTATTGCAGCCAGCGGGAATAAAATGCTTCAATCCCTGCCTGGAAAATACCTCAATGCACTCGGGCAGAAAACAGTCACAAACCTCAATACACCCGGGTATACCCGAATTCGTGGGACTAGCCGAGCTCGAATAAAGTGTGTCGCCAGTGTATAGATTTGTATTTTATTTTATTTTATTGTGGGGCTGTTGTGTGTGTATTTTTTTTTATTGTGGGTAGCGGGGGTGGGCGAAGTGGGTATTGGCCCCAATGGTGGGTGTTTAGGGCTTGCGGGTGGGTAGCGGGAGGGCTTAGCCCCTTCATAACCGTAGCGGTATTAAAACATCCACCAAGGGTCAAATACCCCCTTCACCCACCCCCGCTACCCACAATAAACCTGGCACGGCTGGTTAACCCCTTCATTGCCTTAGCGGTTAGCCGCTAAGGTAATGAAGTGGGCTGTAAATGCATTTTTCCTGCCTCGGATGCATGCCGGGGTGCTCCGGTGCTGGTTTTAATGGGTATGAGCTCCGGAGACCCCCGGTATCAATGCCAGACAGGAAAAAGGTCTGATTTTTTCTAAGTGTCGCCCTTGCCAATGCTTCTCCCCCACCAACTTGCCAACTTGAGTTGCCGTGACGGATTGGCATGAAAATCTCCATTCTAGAGCGGCAAGTAACGGCGAAAGGCTGCTCGGGGCTACTAGAATTGAGCGGGTTTGAAAACATGGCGAATAGTGGCGAAAAGAGTCTTTTCGCCACGCATCTGGCGGAAAAAAAAACCCGCCAAGAAACTTGGTGTTTATTTCGCTTTTCGCCAACTTCTCGGGGCTTAGGAGAGGACAGCCTCTAGAGAGGAAAGTGGACCACAGCGCAGGGACAAATGGCAGGAATCAGCACACCATAGGTTAAAAACTACTTTATTGGTCGACAAGGGGAGACACCATAAAAAGGAGCAACCACCCACTCTGACGCGTTTTGGGCTAGGCCCTTTGTTAAAGAGTATGCCCCAATTACAACAAACACATACTTATATACACACACTCTAATTACCTAAATTAATTGCATCCTCCGGTATCGGTTACGTCAGCGGAACCAGCCGAGCATCTCGCGAGACTACCTGTCTAGCCGGAGCCCCAGGAGACAAATCAACTAGAGCATACTGTGCCACCTAGCCTGGAGGTCACGTCAATGCAGGCAACAACAGATAAATATGTCACGATTGTGTCAGTAACCGGAAGTGACGTCACAAGGACCAATCCTAAATCTCCCGAGACTCCCAGACTCACTGATGTCTATAAGAGACAAGGAAGAACCCCACAGCGCCATCTACCTCGGAGGAGACAACAAGACACACACTAACCTACACATATATAAAGCCAGCAATCTCACATTACCATAGAGACCATGATAACATATGTCTGTACAGTAAAGACATAACGAACTCATAGGAAAGTGAGAAAAATATGAAAAGAAAACTAAATAAAAATATAAAGACTAAACTAAATACAAGAGAATACAATACAAAAACAATCTGCTGAATATGTATATGTATAGGCCATAACGAACCTTTATTGCTTGAAAAAATAAAAGTAAAAAGGGATAGAAAAAAGGTGGTTGACAGAGAAACATATATTGATTAAAAACTTTGATTGAAAATGTATTATATATTATACTACTAACAATACTGACAAAAAGTCTCTCTGTATAACCAACATACACTGGCGACACACTTTATTCGAGCTCGGCTAGTCCCACGAATTCGGGTATACCCGGGTGTATTGAGGTTTGTGACTGTTTTCCGCCCGAGTATATTGGGTTATTTTCCAGGCAGGGATTGAAGCATTTTATTCCCGCTGGCTGCAATACTGCACAGTATATATATATATATACTGCATTACAATTCATGAATTTATGCCATCTGGTAGACACGCGAAGCATTGCAGCCTATTAAATCCTAATCATTATCATTTAACAGATCAGCCGCCCGTCAGCCAGGCATGAACCCAGGCTGGGAAGGCAAACGCAACGGGGCTTGTCAGAGGTGAGGAGCGGCGCATTCCAGGTATCTGCCAGGTACATACTGGGTATTTGCTCGAATAAAGTGTGTCGGTGCAGTAGAGACGGATTTTTTATCCGACCGTTTCGCGACTACACAAAACATGTATGTATTACTGTAAATAATTGTATAGTGATCTCAATGAAAATAGTCATAATAGATGTATATAATCTATAAGACCTAAAGCTATAGAACCCTATACTATAACATATATATAATGACAAAATATTAACTATTCTACAACCGTATCACAATCAGGAGAAAGAATAAACAGCAATATATTCAGCGAGGGATGAACACCATAATCACTGGGACAAAAATTGCTTAAATTCCCAGTCCGTGTTCATCCCTTGCGGAGCCATTGATCCCAAAGAATGTATCCAGAACATTTCTCTGTGGTTAAGGATATTCTCCCTATTCCCACCTCTGACGGGTGCCTTGATAAACTCAAGAGCAGAAAAAGACAAATTATTAATCCTGCCAGAGGGACATGCAGAGAAATGTCTAGAGACGGGATATTTATCATCCTTCTGTTTAATAGATCTCAAATGTTCTGATATCCTTTGCTTAAGAGGGCGTATCGTCCTCCCTATATATTTACTGCCACAGCTGCATTTCAGCATGTATACGACGTAATTGGAATTACATGTGATCAATGATTGAATCCTCAAATTTTCTCTAGTGCAAACATTTTTTAGACTTTTAAGTGGAACTGCGTATCTGTACATATTACAATTTCCACATTTCTTGAAACCTCTAATCCTAGAAGTAACATTAGTTTTACCACAGGTCTGCAATAAACTTGGTGATAGATAATGTCCCAGGGACTTCGCCCTTCTAAAGACAAATTTTGGTGGTATATCAACGTATGTCTTAAGTTGTTCATCAAGCTTAAGTACATTCCAGTGTTTCAGAATAATGTTACAAATTTGTCTAGACTGTCTACTATAAGTAGATATAAATAAAGGTGTAGAGTCCTTGGAAAATCCATCTTTTGTTCTCTTATTGGATCTTAACAAATCCTTCCGGTCCATTTGTAAAGCATTGACATAAGCAGAGTCTATGTTAGACTTACTATAGCCCCTTGATAGAAATCTGTTTTTGAGATCAGCAGATCTATCAATAAAGGCTTATTCAGTCGAACAGACTCTGCATAGATGTAGAAATTGTGCCTTAGGTATTCCCTTAATTAATGCAATCGGATGTGCACTCCTGGCCTGGAGAAAGGAATTGTGAGAATTAATCTTACGATAGAGGTCAGTTTGAACATTACCATCCATATCGACATAAAGACAGACATCTAGATAATTAATACGATGTCTGTTTGATTCAAATGTGAATTTTAGATTGTATATATTTTTGTTAAGGTAGTCAATAAACAAAACCAATTCCATATTACTACCTCTCCAAATCAGAATCAAATCGTCGATGAAACAACGGTAGAATATAATATTTGTACGATATGGATTGTTGTCCCCAAAAATAAATAAAGTCTCCCAAAAGCCCATAAAGAGGTTAGTGTATGATGGGGCAAAAGAAGTGCCCATAGCCGTGCCCCTTGTTTGAAGGAAATAAGTGATATCGAAAAGAAAATAATTGTGATGTAACAAAAATGTAATTGCCTCCATAATGAAGATAATTTGTGCTGGTGAAAGTGAAGATTTATCCAGAAAAAACTGTGTGGCTTGTATCCCTTGTGCATGACTAATACTGGTATATAGTGATGTGACATCTAAAGTAACCCATGTGTACTGTGCACACCAAGTGAAAGTGGAAAGAGTGTTAATTAAATCAGAAGAGTCCCTAAGATAACAAGGGAGTTTGTGGACAAGTGGCTGTAAAAAAGAATCCACATACCTAGATAAACCATCTCCCAAAGATCCAATACTAGAAATGATAGGTCTACCCGGGGACTAGTAAGGGATTTGTGGATCTTTGGGAGATGGTGAAAAATAGGTACAATGGGGTGTGAAACATTGAGAAAGGAGAACTCGTTGTCATTTAGAACCCGCAATTCCTTTCCCAGGTCAATAAGAGTCAAATATTCCACAAGGAAATGTTTGTTCGGATTGGATCCAAGTTTCTGATAGGAACTCTGATCACCCAATTGACGTAAGGTTTCTAAGATGTACTTATCAACATGTTGCACGACTATGGCATCGCCTTTATCGGCTTTTTTAATAATGAAGTCTTTGTTCCTTTTCAGATTCTCTAATTCAATCAGTTCTTCCTTAGATAAGTTATTTAAACCAATAGAGGAACAGGTCAAACCCCTTGCTAGGAGTTGCAGATCCCTCTCTACTAACCTTTCAAAGCTTTGAAGTTAGGGTCCCTTATTAAAGGTGGGGTAGAATATGGATTTATTCTTAAAAGATGAATGTTGTGTACCCACCAGAAATAGAGATGAATTTACATCACCAAGATCATCAGAGGTCTGTGTCAACTGTTCCTGTAATAGGGCCTCAAGATCCTGTACAACAGCTTGTTCTGAAAAGGAAGAAAGACTCATAGTCGGGTTAACATCATACACAGAATTATCTCGTAAAGCATTGGCATCAGTTAAAGGTAAATCATCAGACTTATTACTGAAAAATTTTGAGAGATAATTTCCTCATAAACCGTTGTAAGTCTATGGTAGTCTCAAACAATTCAAAAATATCGCTAGAGACAAAATTCAATCCTCTATTGAGGAGTGTTATAGCATCTTCAGACAATGGAATGCCAGAGATATTTATAACAATATTATTTTCAGGATCTAACGGGTCTTTTTCCTTTTGGAAGGGGTGCCGTCTCTTCTTCGATTGTCTAGTTCTTTCCCCCCGTTTTTTGACTCATAGTCATCTTCATAAGTGGAGGAATGTGCATAATTTTTCCTTGATCTCTGTTGTTCTTTAGACCTGAAGATCTCTTCTCCTGAGGATTCACCTTTCTCACCTTCATCTCTCCTGGAAAAGGAAACGGTCTGATATCTGCTATCACTGTCTGATACGTCAGAAATGCTAGAGATCTCCTGGTGTCGACTCTTCAATATGGATTTAGATGGACCATGTTTATTAGCTTGCCCACCTTTTTTATGGCTCGATTGGCCTTTATTTGACATTTGATTTTGTCGATAAATTTTTTTGGGCATAGATGGCCTCTGCCAAACATATATTGATTTTTCTCATAGTCACCTCGATCTCTGTTGAATTTGATCTGCTTCTTTAATATCAGGTCCTTCTCTAGGTCATTAACATTTTTAGTCAATCCTAAGTCCTCGAGGAATTCTTTTAGCTAAAATATAATTTTCTAGAGATATGATGTCCCATCCTAATCTTGTATCCAGGGATAGAGTTCTCTCTAAACGTGTAAAAAATATCGGTAAATCAGTGTAGTCGTCGGTCGGTATAAAACCAGCTCCTTCAAAAACCTGTGCTGCTTTTTTACGTCTTAACTCATTGTTAGCACATTTATGTGTATAATGTCTTTTATTAGACTGGGTTTCTTCAGGAGTCTCTATGTCAGATTCCACAGTGGTGTCCCCCCTCTAATTGTCACCAGCTGTAATTTATTAATTTCTTCAAATTTTAAACACTATGGTGGGCTGTACAATAATGTCCTTAAATCTTCATCCTATTCATCTGTGAATGTTCGTGCAACCAATATATCAGTAATATGAGAAAAACAGGACATGGAGTCCAATCATGGTGCAACAGAAATATTCCGCAGGTATATCATATAATCAGTCCCATAAGCAATGAAAAAAAACTGCTCCAGAGAAATTGACATCAATTGTCATCCCAATCTAAAGTTCATAAATACGTGACTGCCAATTGTGGCTTAAATCCTAGAGTGGGATTTATAGGGTAATAGGGGGACACAACACCAAAGGCAGATGGTCCCCTTTTAACCAACCACACTCAGATAAAGTCACTGAACAATATTGATGACACAGTCAGAAGTCAGCCAATAATACCACAGTCCACTCACTGTTAATGTAGAGTGATGACAAACAGCAGGAAATCCGTGTAGGCGTGCATCCAGCTTGATTAGAGATCAGGAGAGAACAGCCTCTAGAGAGGAAAGTGGAGCACAGCGCAGGGACAAATGGCAGGAACCAGCACACCATAGGTTAAAAACTACTTTATTGGTCGACAATATATTCTCGGGGCTTACAGAATTGTGGTAGGCATTTTTGGTGCAAAACGGGCGAAAAGTGCCTTTTCGCTGCTTAGTGCATGACCCCCTCTATCTCTCTCTGAAACAAACAACACGATATTGTTAGTGGTAACGTCCAACACGATATTGTGTCAGTGGGGTAATCCCTCCTTCCGTGTCATACAAAAAGGATAAAGACTGGCATGGTGTAGTATATCTAAAAAGTGTATTTCAAGACCAGAAGCAAAAATATACAGGTAAATGCACTCACATTGTAAAATACAATACAGGGAATTGTACGAAATCCCGATCCTCTGGGCATTCAGTCTCCGGCGCGTGCGCTCGTTCACGTCCGACACTTCTGCTGTGCACTGCGGTAAGGGCGGATGTGACGTCACGCTTGGTCTCCGGCTGCCAGGATCTCTCAACAGGACACACGCTCAGATTCTACGCGTTTTGTCATTCGACTTCATCAGGAATCTTAAGTACCATTACACCCTTCTGGTTTATATAGGGTAATCCTCTAATGCATACCTTTAACACCTGATATCAGTATAATTAATTACAATGACTCTAACCCTCTCTGAACGGTGATACATATATGAATTAACATTATTAACCCCCTACTATCTCTGCAATGGATTTAGTGGATTTAGTTCCCACGATCTCATTGGCTCAAGTCCCATGTGACTGTGCCATTTTTGTTTTGTTGACATCATGTTAAAGGGAAATGAAGCACAGCCACTCTGATTGGCTGGCGTAATTTCCTTTAAATTACCTCATCATTTTTTTTTCTTTAGCCCAAATCACATGCTTTTCAAGGCCCAATCAGGCCTATAAAAGCCTATGTCGTCTCATTTTCCAGCTAGATGCCGTGGGGAGAGGACCTCCCCTCCGAAGAAGATGGACAGTGCATAGCGAAAGAAGAACCCAGAAGACCATGAAGACCCCGCAGACGGTAAAGAAGGCACCGCAGAAGGTAGAGAAGACCCCGAAAACAACAGAACTGACGGCATGGATTACAAAAACAAGAAAGAAGACACCACATTGGATTGTAATGTTTTTTTTATTTTATGGCTTCCTGGTTCCTGTGTTTGGATTTGTTCGAGAGATAGCGGTTCCCCCGGAAGTCGGTCATTGGTCATCTAATTATAAGTAAACAAAAGAAATGTATTTTATTTAAGTTTTAAATGTTTTTTTCCCCCTAACATGTCAGAATTATTTTTAATGTTCCTGTATGTACCTATAACCTTATGGAGCTATGTACATACAAGTTTATTAAAGGGTTGTTTTGCAAATGTTTAATTGCCTTTTTCAATGTATTGTAAAAGTATTTTCCTTTTTTGGTTAAAAATGTGTGTGTGAAATGTAATTTTGCTTTAGTTATATGTCATTTCAGATTGCATGGATTTTTTTCTGGTCCCAGCCTTAATTTTTTACAGTGGCTTATTTGTTGAAGTTAGATTGTGTCTGATCGTATTAGTTAGAAATAGAATATTTTTCGGAATGGTTTGGTTTTAGCATCACAATAGTGAATAGGGTTAAGGGTTTGGATTTGGTTGTAATTTATTTCGGATGGCATCAATTGCGTGTTGGTAATTTAATAATGTGTACTTGTTTTGTTTATAGTGAATGTTTGCTTTGAATCGTGTATTTGTTTTGGACCATTTATTGCTATTGTGTACATGATGGAAATATTATTTTTATCATGTACAAATTGTTAAATTGTATGTTTTATTGCCATTTGTTATATATTGCTGTGAATAGGTGCTTGCTGTGTTCTCTTATGATATGTGTTTTATTTTTCATTTTGCTTTGTTTTTTTTTTTTCAACTTCAGTTTTATTGGTGTTTCTTATACAAACATTATGCCACAAACCATTATGATGTATACCATCTTTTTCCCTTTTTAACATCGAATAGAAAATTCGTGCAAGACATACAATAGGGACTACCTATGACATTGACAGGACATACCAGACAAAGGACCTGGGGGAGGGGACGGGGATGGGGGAAAAGGGGGCGAAGGGGAGCTAGTGCATCTGTTGCATGGGTTTTGGCTCCTCCTTGGGATCGTATGTCAATTAGTTCTATGATTCTCTAAGGGGATATCAACCTTTTTTCTGCACTTTTCGTGCCATCATGTAGTCTGGGCTGTCGTCGGTTTCAGGCCTATTTGTCCGTCGCTATGTGGTGTAGGATCTCTTACCGTCAAAGGAGAACGCACTTGTGGCTATTATTGATATATCGCGGCAGCGTCCACCCCCGGGATATCTGTCTGGGCCAACCATGGTGTCCAGACTTTTAGGAAATTTAGGCCGGTGTCATTAACCATACTCGCTAATTGCTCCATCCGTCAGACATGCCAAATCCTGTTCCTGATTTTTGGGATGATTGGTAATTCATTTTGCTTCCATAATGCTGCAATCTCACATCTAGTGGCTGTTGCAAAATGCGCGATTAACTTATGCGACGCATTTGATAGACCCTGGACCCGTCTGCCCAGAAGGAACACCCATGGGTCCAGGGGGATCTCCAAACCGAGTATCCTTTGTAGCCAATCTCTAATTTGTTCCCAAACCGGGACCGCTTTTCTGCAAGACCACAGCATGTGTTGCAAATCCGCCACCTCCCCGCACTGCTTTGGGCAAAGCGGGGAGTAGCCCCTCCCAAATGTAGCTAATTTTTATGGGGTGTAATACCACCACATAAGGACTTTATATGCGTTCTCCTTTAACATGGTGCATATTGAACTTTTCGCTGCTGCCTGTAGGATCCTGTCCCAGTCCTCTAAAGTCTCTCCTAAGTCGGCTTCCCACTGTCTGATGTAGCCAAGTCTTGGTTCATTAGGTGTCTCAGCACAGATCACTTCCCTGTACATTCTAGATGTCAGCCCCCTTGTGTCCGTTCCTCTAGAACACAGCTGCTCAAAATTCGTTCTTACAGGTCTAGTTGAGGTCTTGTTATAGAAATCTCTGATCTGGAGGTATCTAAAAAAAATCTTTGTTTGGTATATCCTTTGTGGACTTAATTTGTTCAAATGTTTTTATTTATTTTCTTCCCTCCAGGTGCATAAGTCGTGTAATACCCGACTGTTCCCAAATTAACAGATTCTGCCTACTGTATTCATCCCTTGAGTGATTATTGGTGTCATAAGAGAGTTATTGGAGATTAGATTGCAGCTGTATTTAGTGGCCTCCCAAACCTTTAGTGAACTGACTATGGTCTGGAGCGGCATTGCCATCCTGTTTAACAATTTCTTGGGTATCCAGATCAAATTATGTAGTTCAGTCGGTGCACAACAACTTTTCTCCAATTCTACCCATCTCCTTAAAGCTGCAGTTCAGTCAATATCCTGCATGTGTGTTTTTTTTAATAAATCAGCTCTATAGTAAGAAAAAATACTTTTAGCATTTTCTGTTTTAAAAAAAACTACTTTGAAAGACCAATTTTCTTGTATTCTATTTTAACAAGCATGCTTGTTCCTATAGCAACGATTTATATTCCCCATATTTAAAGATGTCGCCAAACTTTGCCGATCAATAGACGGAGAACGAATTGACCGGCAGCTATACAGTTCTTTAGGTAATTAGAGATTGCCCACATGAAACTATTGAAGTAAAAAAATACATTTAAAAAAAAAAAAAAAGACTGAACTGCAGCTTTCATGCTTGAGTCCGTGTGCCATTGGATAATTTGACATAATTGGGCCGCTTTGTAGTAAGCTAACAAGCAAGGTACCGCTAGTCCTCCTTTTATGGTGGGCCTCTTTAAGATACCCTTTGAAATTCTTGGATTTTTCTTATTCCAAATAAATGTCATAATTTGGACTGTAGGGAGAGGATGTCCACCCTTACTATAGGTATAGGTAGACTCTGGAAAAGATATAATATCTTTGGGAGGAGGTTCATTTTCATGCTATGTATCCTCCCAATCCATGAGATTCCACCTTTCATCCATGTCCTGAGATCCTCCCCAAATGTCTTAATCAGCCTGGGAAAATTGGCTTTGTATAGAGTTTTGTAATCCCTTGTGATGTATACCCCTAAATATTTGATAGCGGAGGTTTGCCATTTAAAATTAAAGTTTATTTCTATCAGTTTTTCCACTTCTTTAGGTAGATTTATATTGAGAGCTTCCGATTTGGTCTGATTAATCTTAAACCTGGAAATATGGTTAAATTTACTTATAATCCCAAAAACATTGGGCAGGGATGTGAGAGGTTTTGACAGCGTTAGAATGACGTCATCAGCATACAAGGCTGCTTTGTGCATCTGGTTATCAATTGAAATTCCTGTTATGTCTGGGCTATGTCTAATATGCGCGGCTAGGGGCTCGATACAGAGGGCAAACAGCAGTGGGGACATCGGGCAACCCTGTCTTGTTCCGCTTCGTATATTAAATTGATCTGAAGGGAAGCCCTGGTGTCGCACCCGTGCTGTCGGCCTATACAGTACCGACACACTTTATTCTCGCTCGGCTAGTCCCGCGAATTCGGGTATACCCGGGTGTATTCAGGTTTCTGATCGTTTTCTGCCGGAGTCTATTGCGTTATTTTCCAGGCAGGGATTTAAGCATTTTATTCCGGCTGGTTGCAATACTGCAATGCCGTGTAAATACACATGGGGGCGCTTGCGAGCTGTTCTCTTTGAAGCCGTCCCCTATAATGAATTGTAATGCATATATATACTGTATATATATATACTGTATAACAACAACCCCTATAAGCCCTAACATACAGTACTGTACACATACAGTACTGTATATGCACATACATAAATGATACTACTGTATGGGTGGCGGGGGCGAGATGTGTTTGCAGCAGAGAGAGATCCGCTGCTCTCTCTCTGCGCAAACATCCGCACATTAAAAATTATTTTAAATACATTTTTATTGATAGTGTAGATGTGCAGGGGGTCTCCGGAGCTGAACCGCATTGGTTTCAGGTCTGGGGACCCCCTGCTCCCCGAGATACAGCCCCCTTTATGAGGTGCCGGTATCCCTCTGCTTGGTTTAAAGGGCCCGACCACGTGATCGCGGCCTGTAAACCAAGCAGAGCAGAGGGATACCGGAACCCCCTAAAGGGGCCTGTATCTCGGGGAGCAGGGGGTCCCCAGACCTGAAATCAGTGCGGTTCTGCTCTGGAGACCCTCTGCACATGTACAGTATCAATAAAAATGTATTTTAAATGTATTTATTTATATTATTTTATTTAGTTAGATTTATTTATTAATTGTGCTGCTGCTGCAAGTCCTAAACTCACACCAAGGGCCAAACACCCCCCTCACCCCCAATAAAAAAAATTCACGCACAGCAGCCCCACAATCAATAAATAAATCTAAATAAATACATGAAGAGAAATAAATATTTACTGTATATATATACTGGATATATATACAGTATATATATAATAACAATCCCTATACATATACAGTATATACTGTGTATATATATACTGTATACATATATATATATATATATATATAAAACATAATACTGAGTTAAGTTATGGTGAGTAAAAAAGTGACAAAAACAAAAAGTACAGTATCAATAAAACACATACAGTATACAGTATAAATAAAAACTCGTTCTTTACATTAGCGGCTATGCGCTATGGTAAAGAAGCAGCATTTCTGTATTTTAATAATATTGTACAGTGAGCAGGGGGTTCCCTGAGCCAGAAATTAATGCTCAGGGACCCCCCCTGCTCCTGCTCAATATTATTAAAAATACAGAAATGCTGCTTCATTACCATAGCGGATAGCTGCTAAGGCAATGAAGGGATTAACCCACCGTGCCCGCTTTATTGTGGGGATGGGTGAGGGGGGTATTTGGCCCTTGGTGTGAGTTTAGGACTTGCGGGGGGGTTGCGGGTGCACTTAACCCCTTCACGACCGTAGCAGTTAATACCGCTACGGTCATGAAGGGGTTAAGCCCTCCCGCTACCCCCCCGCAAGCCCTAAACAAGCACAGTTGGGGCTAATACCCCATTCACCCACCCCCGCTACCCACAATAAAAAAAATACACACACAGCAGCCGCCAAAAAACAAATAAATCTAAATAAATAAATAAATAAATGACAATAAACACATTTGAAATACATTTTTATTGATAGTGTACATGTGCAGGGGGTCTCCGGAGCTGAACTGCGTTGGTTTCAGGTCTGGGGACCCCCTGCTCCCCGAGATACAGCCCCCTTTAGGGGGTGCCGGTATCCCTCTGCTTGGTTTAAAGGGCCCGACCACGTGATCGCGGCCTGTAAACCAAGTAGAGCAGAGGGATACCGGCACCCCCTAAAGGGGCCTGTATCTCGGGGAGCAGGGGGTCCCCAGACCTGAAACCAGTGCGGTTCTGCTCTGGAGACCCTCTGCACATGTACAGTATCAATAAAACACATACAGTATACAGTATAAATAAACACTCGTTCTTTACCTTAGCGGCTATGCGCTATGGTAAAGAAGCAGCATTTCTGTATTTTAATAATATTGTACAGTGAGCAGGGGGTTCCCTGAGCCAGAAATTAATGCTCGGACCACCCCTGCTCCTGCTCAATATTATTAAAAATACAGAAATGCTGCTTCATTAACATAGCGGATAGCCGCTAAGGCAATGAAGGGGTTAACCCACCGTGCCCATTTTATTGTGCGTAGTGGGGATGGGTGAGGGGGGTATTTGGCCCTTGGTGTGAGTTTAGGACTTGCGGGGGGGTTGCGGGTGCACTTAACCCCTTCACGACCGTAGCAGTTAATACCGCTACGGTCATGAAGGCGTTAAGCCCTCCCGCTACCCCCCCGCAAGCCCTAAACAAGCACCGTTGGGACTAATACCCCATTCACCCACCCCCGCTACCCACAATAAAAAAAATACACACACACAGCAGCCGCCAAAAAATAAATAAATAAATCTAAATAAATAAATAAATGACATTAAATACATTTGAAATACAATTTTATTGATAGTGTACATGTGCAGGGGGTCTCCGGAGCTGTACCGCGTTGGTTTCAGGTCTGGGGACCCCCTGCTCCCCGAGATACAGCCCCCTTTAGGGGGTGCCGGTATCCCTCTGCTTGGTTTAAAGGGCCCGACCACGTGATCGCGGCCTGTAAACCAAGCAGAGCAGAGGGATACCGGCACCCCCTAAAGGGGCCTGTATCTCGGGGAGCAGGGGGTCCCCAGACCTGAAACCAGTGCGGTTCTGCTCTGGAGACCCTCTGCACATGTACAGTATCAATAAAAATGTATTTTAAATGTATTTATTTATATTCTTTTATTTATTTATTTATTTAGATTTATTTATTAATTGTGCTGCTGCTGCAAGTCCTAAACTCACACCAAGGGCCAAACACCCCCCTCACCCCCAATAAAAAAAATTCACGCACAGCAGCCCCACAATTAATAAATAAATCTAAATAAATACATGAAGAGAAATAAATATTTACTGTATATATATACTGGATATATATACAGTATATATATAATAACAATCCCTATACATATACAGTATATACTGTGTATATATATATATATATACACTGTATACATATATATATATATATATATATATATATATATATATACTGTATATATATATATATATATGTATATATATATATATATATATATATATAAAACATAATACTGAGTTAAGTTATGGTGAGTAAAAAAGTGACAAAAACCCTCCACAGGAAAGCAAATATGCAAATATAACTGTATGCTCATCTGCATGTCTTAGGCAGGTCTGCAAGACATGCAGATGAGCATACAGTTATATTTGCATATTTGCTTTCCTGTGGAGGGTTTTTGTCACTTTTTTTACTCACCATAACTTAACTCAGTATTATGGTTTAGCCTATCCCATAGCCTCTCTTGCATTCCCAGTAAAATCAACCCCACACTGATGAGACCCATCAAGGTCGAAACAGCTGTCTCTGGGGGTTTTTCTGGGTATGCACCTTAACCCTGGCTGTGCTCAAAGCTGTGACCATGCAGCAAGCTTAAGCCTATAGGGAACCATGTTAAAAATGATTATTGAGGCAAAAAGTGACACTGTGTGCTCATTTGCATGTCATTTCCCAGAATCCCTTGCTGCAGTGGAAGTGCTGTATGCTGGGTGAAAATGGGGAAAGGCGGGGTTTCAGACCTGCCTAAGACATGCAGATGAGCATACAGTTATATTTGCATATATATATATATATATATATATATATATATATATATATACAGTGCTCGACAAATACGGTCGCCAGGTCGCCAGGGCCAACAAGATTTGCCCTCCTGGCGACTCAGCCTCATGGCCGCGCAGCGCACGAGGTTCTATGCTTGTTGAAAAAAAAATAAAAATTCTAAATCCTTCTTCCTGATTGGTTTGACGGGACTTGGCGCGATGCAAAGTTTTTTTTTTTTTTTGGCCAGCTACAGGCTCTATATAAGCCCACGCACACTATTCATCCTTCCTTTTGTATTCTGCTTGAAGGTTAGTACACCGTTGCCTCACTGAGCCCCCCCCCCCCCCGTTTCCCCCCCAGCCCGGCATCGATACCAATCAGGAGCCCACGCACCCCAACAGAATCACTGACCCCTCCCCCAGCCCGGCATCGATTCCAATCAGGAGCCCACGCACCATCACTGACCCCCCCCCTCCCTCCTTGTGTCCAACGGATGCTGTGTCTGTGTGTGTGACATGCTGGGTGTGTGTGTGTGACATGCTGGGTCTGTGTGTGTGACATGCTGTGTCTGTGTCTGTGTGTGTGTGTGTCATGCTGGGTGTGTGTGTGTGTGTGTGTGTGTGTGTGTGTGTGTGTGTGTGTGTGTGTGTGTGTGTGTGTGTGTGTGTGCGTTGAGCGCCTGGGCTGGCTGGTTTGCTCTATACAGTATGAGCAGGAGCAGTGACGTCCTCAATCCTTTCCAGGGCTGTTTATAGAGGAAGTAAGTGCTCCCCCTGTCTCATGCATTACCATCTCCACAGCCCGCCCCCCCCTCCCCCTTTTGTCCAACGGATGCTGTGTCTGTCTGTCTTTGTGTGTGTGCTATGCTGGGTCTGTGTGTGTGCTATTCTGGGTCTGTGTGTGTGCTATGCTGGGTCTGTGTGTGTGCTATGCTGGGTCTGTGTGTGTGCTATGCTGGTTCTGTGTGTGTGTGCTATGCTGGTTCTGTGTGTGTGCTATGCTGGTTCTGTGTGTGTGCTATGCTGGGTCTGTGTGTGTGCTATGCTGGGTCTGTGTGTGTGCTATGCTGGGTCTGTGTGTGTGCTATGCTGGTTCTGTGTGTGTGCTATGCTGGGTCTGTGTGTGTGCTATGCTGGGTCTGTGTGTGTGCTATGCTGGGTCTGTGTGTGTGCTATGCTGGGTCTGTGTGTGTGACATGCTGGGTGTGTGTGTGTGTGTGTGTGTGTGAGAGAGACATGCTGGATGTGTGTGACATGCTGGATGTGTGTGTGACATGCTGGGTGTGTGTGTGACATGCTGGGTGTGTGTGTGACATGCTGTGTGTGTGTGTGACATGCTGGGTGTGTGTGTGTGTGTGTGACATGCTGGGTGTGTGTGTGTGCGTGTGTGTATGACATGCTGGGTGTGTGTGTGTGTGTGTGTGTGTGTGTGTGTGTGTGTGTGTGTGTGTGTGTGTGTGACATGCTGGGTGTGTGTGTGTGTGTGTGTGTGTGTGTGTGTGTGTGTGTGTGTGTGTGTGTGTGTGTGTGTGCGTGTGTGTGCGTGCATGGGAGTGTGTGTATGAGTGTGTATGTATGAGAGTGTGTGTGTGTGTGTGCGTGTGTAGGTGTAGGATACCTGAAGTGTCACCCCACCCAATCACCCTCACCCAATCACCCCGTCACCCCACCCAATCACCCTGTCCCCCCACCCAATCACCCCGTCACCCCATCCAATCACCCCGTCACCCCACCCAATTACCCCACCCAATTACCCTGTAACCCCACCCACCCAATCACACCCCAATCACCCCGTCTCTCGCCCTCTCTCTCTCGCTGTCTCTGTCTCTCGCCCTCTCTGTCTCTCGCCCTCTCTGTCTCTCGCCCTCTCTGTCTCTCACCCTCTCTGTCTCTCGCCCTCTCTGTCTCTCGTCCTCTCTGTCTCTGTCTCTCGCCCTCTCTGTCTCTGTCTCTCGTCCTCTCTGTCTCTGTCTCTCGCCCTCTCTGTCTCTCGCCCTCTCTGTCTCTGTCTCTCGCCCTCTCTGTCTCTGTCTCTCGCCCTCTCTGTCTCTGTGTGTCTCTGTCTCTCTCTCTCGCCCTCTCTGTCTCTGTGTGTCTCTGTCTCTCTCTCTGTCTGTCTCTGACCCTCTCTATCTGTTTATGACCCTCTCTATCTGTCTCTGACCCTCTCTGTTTCTGACCCTCTCTATCTGTCTCTGACCCTCTCTATCTGTCTCTGACCCTCTCTATCTGTCTCTGACCCACTCTCTCTCTCTGTCTGTCTCTGACCCTCTCTCTCTCTCTGTCTGTCTCTGACCCTCTCTCCCTCTCTCTGTCTCTGACCCTCTCTATCTGTCTCTGACCCTATCTCTCTCTCTCTTTGACTCTGTCTCTCTCTGACCCCCTCTCTCTCTCTGACCCTCTCTCTCTCTCTCTCTGACCCTCTCTCTCTCTCTTTGACTCTCTCTGTCTTTGACTCTCTCTCTCTCTCTTTGACTCTCTCTCTCTCTTTGACTCTCTGTCTCACTCTCTTTGACTCTCTGTCTCTCTCTCTCTTTGACTCTCTCTCTCTCTTTGACTCTCTCTCTCTTTGACTCTCTCTCTGACTCTCTCTCTCTGACTCTCTCTCTCTGACTCTTGGACTATCTCTCTCTGTCTCTCTCTCTCTCTGACTCTCTCTCTCTGACTATCTCTCTCTCTGACTCTCTCTCTCTCTGACTCTCTCTCTCTGACGCTCACCCTCTCTTACCCTCTCTCACCCTCTCTCTGTGTCTCACTCTGTGTCTCTCACCCACACTCTATGTCTGTCTCACACTCTGGATCTGGATATCTTATTTACCCTATTAATCTTAACTGCCCTATACTACACAGAAATAACTTATTCTGCTTTCTTCCAGATCTGACTCAAGCTTCACACGGAAGACATCGAACCCCCCCTAACCCAGAAGACAGGTAAGGAACACCTCCCCTCCAATGTATAACATTGCAGGAATGAGGGTACATGGACATTGAGGGACTGCGGATCAGGTAAGATCCCAGACGGGATTGCTGCTTTAGATATTGTGAAGCGGGGACGTCCAGACACTGGTTAAGTTGTTCAGGAAACTAGTCATTCACATCTGGCTTTTATTTCTAGATCACACACACACACACACACACACACACACACACACACACACACACACACACACACACACACACACACACACACACACACACACACACACACACACACACACACACACACACACACACACAACAAGGTGTAATTGTAGTATAATGTAATACAATAAATACATTTATGTCAAAAACGAATGTTGTTCTTACTAGGAATTTATTAAATATTTTATTTATATATTTTATTTTAAAGCGGGGCTGGGGCGGGACTAGGGTTGGGGGCGGGACTAGGGGCGGAGTTGGGGGCTGGACTAGGTGGCGAGTAGATTTTTTGGCTCGGCGAGTAGATTTTTGGGTGATTTGTCAAGCACTGTATATATCTATATATATATATATATATATAGATATATACAGTATACAGTATATATACACACATGATGAACCAATATACAAATACATGTAGAATGGTTATCAAAATCATACTGTCCTACAGATAACGCTTCTCTATACAGACAATAATAATAATCCATTTAATAATCCTAACTGATTTTACAATATAAAACATAACATTCCAATCCACACAGTACATTGCATTTACATTGTATAAATGATGCATAAAATCTATGCACCATATACATTCTGCAAATGAATGTTAACAATATAATTGCATGCTACTCTACCAGTAAATACAAACACTTCCAAACAAGTCAACTATTTTAACCAATCAAGTCAACAAAAATCAATATATACTGTAAGTACCAACCAGAAAACACAATTTAAAACCAAAGCTAACCCTTACAATACCAAGGATTACATCTATCTAATTGTAAAAAACCTTATACATTATACACAGCATTGCAATGTACATGATGAACAATACAGTACATTCCCTGTATCTCCCTGCCTTCAGTGTAATCTGTTTAAAGCCCCCTCCCCCCTAATGTTTCTGTTAAACAGATTACACTGAAGGCAGAGAGATGTAAAGGCCTAAATCCCCCTCCCCCCTAATGTTTCTGTTAAACAGATTACACTGAAGGGAGAGAGATGTAAAGGCCTAAAGCCCCCTCCCCCCTAATGTTTCTGTTAAACAGATTACACTGAAGGGAGAGAGATTTTACAGAAACACACAATAGGGGGGGGGGCTTTAAACAGATTACACTGAAGGCAGAGAGATGTTTCTGTTACCAGTAAATCTCCCTCTCTGCTGTCAGTGCAGTGTATGTAAATGTGGGGAGGGGGGGGGACCCAATGTGCATACTGTGAGGTCTAACCACCCTCACCCCCTACCCACATATCGTTACCCCCCCCCATCCTGGCCATGGCCCCTCCGCTTCTGCAAAACAGACACAAAAATTAAAACATACAACGTAATGTCCCCTAACCCCTTAATCACCATAGCGGTTATTAACCGCTACAGTCATGAAGGGGTTAACCCACCCTCACCCACCACTCGGGATGCCTACATACCCTCCCACACTAACCCCCCCCCCGTGAGGCCTAACCACCCAGTCAGTACCCACAAGGGAGGCCTACCCACATACCGTTGGGGAGACACCCCACCCCCAGTACCCACAATAAAAACAGTACAATGACCCACAATAAACAGCATTATATTTATTAAATACATTACCCACCCCCTGCCCCATAAATACAAGATTTATCCTTTTACATACAGGGTTCATAACGCAGCCCCACGCTAGTCCCCGGTGGGCTGGCAGGGCACCTGGACAGACCTACAGTTTACCAGCAGCCCTTTTTACACAGGTTCTGGAGGCCTGCTGGTGGATCCTGCCAGCACCATGGCACCCAGGTGGTCTCCTTGGGTCACCGTGGGCCACAATTGGGTCTCCACGGTAGGCCCAAGGATGTCTGGGAGCCCCGGGTCAAACCCACAGGTGTCTGCGGGGCCTCGGGTGGTTCCCTCAGGGGTCTGGGGAACTCACGTGTGCTCACTATGGGTCCGCGGTGCCCCCACAGAAGTGGGACCACACATCATCATCCCCGCACCTACGGGTCAGCGGTGCCCCCACAGAAGTGGGACCTCACATCATCATCCCCGCAGACTATGGGTCCGCAGTGCCCCCACAGAAGTGGGACCACACATCATCATCCCTGCATGTGTCACCCGTGGAACCACCAGCCTGATACCCTTGGGATACCCGAGGATACCCACAGGTGGTCTCCAGAGGCCCCACGCAAAACCACGGAATCAAACCCTGAATGTAAAAAAAATAAACCTGGCCTATACATTCAATACATACACCCTCCCCCCCAACACCTACAGTACAATAATGTGCAAAATAACTATTATCTAGATATGGATAATAGATTAATTGCCCATTATTAAAAACATTAACTAGCATATACAAATAAATAAAGTACTACTGACCTCATCAATACGAAGTGTCCGTTGCCAGCAAAATCCTTGTCTTGTCCACAACATACATAGCAAATACAAAGCCAATACATTGCAATTACATTCAGATATCAATTAACCCCTTAAACACCTTATCGGATAATAACCGCAAAGGTAATTAAGGGGTTAAGCCACACAAGCATGATACCCACCCTTCACCCATGAATTTGTACAGTGGCTTCATCATGCAACTATATATATATACTGTATATATATACATACAGAGAGACAGAGAGAAAGAGAGAGAGAGAGATATATACAGTATATATATATATACACACGTTATATACACACTGTGACAAACGGCTTACTCCGGGGCTCCGCTGTCTGTCCGGGACTGTTAGAACACGGTCTTTTAGGGTAGGTTAAATGATGAGACGTCACGTACTGTTCCTTTAAACAGGCTATGCCTGGTTTATTCAGTCCCAGGCACTGAGACTGCCACAGTTTAAACAGAAAACAAAGCCAAACAAAAAGCTGCTCGTCTGAGCGATAACTTAAACTTAGATGTCCCTGACTCAGAGTTGGAAGTGGCTTGTCCACTTCCACCAACAAAATAAGTACCTTTGCAGTCTTTAGACAAACTAACAGAATGAATGAAGCGATTTGGGAAAGAGGCTTTCTCACCCCTCTGCAGTTCAGCAGCCTTCCAGGCTCTTGGGCGGGGCTCAGAGGAAACAGGAAACAGGTCTTATATACCTGAACTCTAATCAGCATGACAGGTGACAGAAAACAGGCAGCAGACAAACTGTGGAATGGAGTGCCTGTACCACGAGGCTGCCCTGTTCAGCTTAGACAGGACAGAAACTGTTCAGTATCCTGGGAGCCCTGTATATGGAGTTTATTACCAACCCCTGGTTTCTGTCACATATCCTCCCCCCCAGCTCAGACCTCGAGGGGTGAGCGACCATGGATATTAGGGAGTGCATCCTTGACAACCCGTCGGCATTGCCATGTTTGTGCCCCGACCTGTGTTCCACAGAAAATTTAAAGGGCTGTAGGCTTAGGAACCACCTGGTCACCCTAGCGTTCTTCTCCCTATTTTGACACATCCAGGTAAGGGGTGCATGATCTGTGACCAATCGGAACTTTCTCCCCAACAGATAATACTTGAGTGTCTCTACAGCCCACTTTATTGCGAGACACTCTTTCTCGACTATGGAGTAATTTTTCTCCTGGGGATTTAGTTTCCTACTTAAATAAAGGATGGGGTGCTCCTCCCCTTGAGACTCCTGGGAGAGTACCGCCCCCAGCCCTACCTCAGATGCGTCGGTTTGGACTACGAACTCTTTGGAGAAGTCAGGTGTGACCAACACTGGTTGGGCACAGAGAGCTTCTTTCAGGCTTCTAAAGGCCTGTTCGGCTTCGGGGGACCACTTTACCATTAGCGGTCCTCTTGCTTTTGTGAGGTCGGTTAGTGGGGTTGCCTTAGTTGCAAAATTGGGAATAAACCTCCTATAGTAGCCAATTAACCCCAAAAAGGTCCTTACTTGTTTTTTTGTGACTGGCCTTGGCCAATTTTGTATCGCCTCTACTTTGAGTGTTTGTGGTTTGAGTAACCCTCTACCAATAGAATACCCCAGATACTTGGCCTCCTCCAGACCAATAGTGCATTTAGCGGGGTTAGCAGTTAGTCCAGCAGACCGAACTGCGTCGAGCACAGCTTGGACCTTTGGAAGGTGGGACTGCCAATCTTCACTATGGATTACCACATCATCCAGGTAGGCGGCAGCGTACCGAACATGTGGTTTTAAAATTTTATCCATCATTCTTTGGAATGTGGCGGGAGCTCCATGTAAGCCAAAAGGCAGCACCTTATATTGAAAGAGGCCGTCTGGGGTTGAGAAGGCTGTTTTTTTTTTTTTTTTAAAGTTCTTTAACCCCCAGACCTTTCAGTGTTCTGCCCGCATTCTCCACCATATGTGACAAACGGCTTACTCCGGGGCTCCGCTGTCTGTCCGGGACTGTTAGAACACGGTCTTTTAGGGTAGGTTAAATGATGAGACGTCACGTACTGTTCCTTTAAACAGGCTATGCCTGGTTTATTCAGTCCCAGGCACTGAGACTGCCACAGTTTAAACAGAAAACAAAGCCAAACAAAAAGCTGCTCGTCTGAGCGATAACTTAAACTTAGATGTCCCTGACTCAGAGTTGGAAGTGGCTTGTCCACTTCCACCAACAAAATAAGTACCTTTGCAGTCTTTAGACAAACTAACAGAATGAATGAAGCGATTTGGGAAAGAGGCTTTCTCACCCCTCTGCAGTTCAGCAGCCTTCCAGGCTCTTGGGCGGGGCTCAGAGGAAACAGGAAACAGGTCTTATATACCTGAACTCTAATCAGCATGACAGGTGACAGAAAACAGGCAGCAGACAAACTGTGGAATGGAGTGCCTGTACCACGAGGCTGCCCTGTTCAGCTTAGACAGGACAGAAACTGTTCAGTATCCTGGGAGCCCTGTATATGGAGTTTATTACCAACCCCTGGTTTCTGTCACAACACCCATGATAAACCAATATACAGTACAAATAAATGTAGAAGGGTTATCAAAAGCATACTGCCCTACAACCAAGTAAACACAAATCAAAAGCCAATACATTGCAATTACATTCAGATATCAATTAACCCCTTAAACACCTTATCAGATAATAACCGCAAAGGTGATTAAGGGGTTAAGCCACACAGGCCCGATACCCACCCTCACCCATGAATTTGTACTGTGGCTTCATCATGCAACTATATATATATACTGTATATATATACAGAGAGACAGAGAGAAAGAGAGAGAGATATATACAGTATATATATATATATATATACACACGTTATATACACACCCATGATAAACCAATATACAGTACAAATAAATGTAGAAGGGTTATCAAAAGCACTGTCCTACAACTAAACACTTCTCCATACATACACACTAAATTAAAATCAATTTCCTTTAATATTCATAACTGATCTCTCAATCTAAATCATCACTAAACCTCTGAAAAGCCATTTAAACAACTTACATTCCAATATAAATGATGCCTAAATATCTATGCACCATATACATTCTGCATGTAAACAAAACTAAATTAGCAATCATTATTTACATCCCTAAACAATTCACACTAGATCCCGAACAATAAAACCATTAACAAATTCACGCCTAGAGCAGAACAATTAAGCCTTTGAAAAAATATACGTACCGACAAAAATACAACCTTTACAAACCAAGCCTATCCCTGACCTTCCTCAAACACACAATACAATACCAAGGAATATATCTATCTAATTTTAAAATACTTTAAACTCACAATAAAGCATACTGTAGCAGCATACACAAAATAATTTAAAACACATCTAATCCAGCTTTTAAAACAACAACATTTCTTACCCTGTACTGTACTGTATGTATATCTCTCTCTAGACATATATACATACATACATACAGTGGCAAGAAATGATATACCACAAAAAATAATAATACACATGTTAAAAAACCTTTTGAAAAAATTAACAAGTTAAATAAAATACATTTCTTTACTGTAGTTCACTTACCATTACTTGCCCCCACCGACTCCCGTTGCGCAGCTTACTCACGAACCAATCCACGATCAGGAACCCATAAAATAATAAACCAGAAAATAATAAACATTAAACTAAAAATCCAAATCAATCCACGGGTCTTCTATCTGTAATCCATCTTCATCTGTGTTCTTCTTTCTTCTATCTCCTTCCAGCGGGGCGGGGCGGGGTCTTCTCCCCGTCTGCGGCCACACCCTGGTCTTCTTTCTTTCCCGGAGGTCCTTCCTCCGCGGCGTCTGGCTTCAAAATGAGACGACATAGGCTTTTAAAGGCCTATGACGTCACATTTTGCGTCATGGTTCCCACGGTCCTGATTGGACCGTGAAAACCATGTGTTTTGGCCGACAAAAAAAAAATGATGACGTCACTTAAAGGGAATGAAAGCACAGCCAATCAGAATGGCTTTGCTTCAATTGCCTTTAAGATGACGTCATGAAAAGGCACATGGCCGCCCTCACATGGTATGGTAGCCAATCAGAGTAGGGATGGAGTTCCCATGCTCTGATTGGCTACCATACCATGTGATCATTTGATGTCATCATTTTTTTTTGTCGGCCAAAACACATGGTTTTCACGGTCCAATCAGGACCGTGGGAACCATGACGCAAAATGTGACGTCATAGGCCTTTAAAAGCCTATGTCGTCTCATTTTGAAGCCAGACGCCGCGGAGGAAGGACCTCCGGGAAAGAAAGAAGACCAGGGCGTGGCCGCAGACGGGGAGAAGACCCCGCCCCGCCCCGCTGGAAGGAGATAGAAGAAAGAAGAACACAGATGAAGATGGATTACAGATAGAAGATCCGTGGATTGATTTGGATTTTTAGTTTAATGTTTATTATTTTCTGGTTTATTATTTTATGGGTTCCTGATCGTGGATTGGTTCGTGAGTAAGCTGCGCAATGGGAGTCGGTGGGGGCAAGTAATGGTAAGTGAACTACAGTAAAGAAATGTATTTTATTTAACTTGTTAATTTTTTCAAAAGGTTTTTTAACATTTGTATTTTTTTTTTTGTGGTATATCATTTCTTGCCACTGTATGTATGTATGTATATATGTCTAGAGAGAGATATACATACAGCACAGTACAGGGTAAGAAATGATGTTGTTTTAAAAGCTGGATTAGATGTGTTTTAAATTATTTTGTGTATGCTGCTACAGTATGCTTTATTGTGAGTTTAAAGTATTTTAAAATTAGATAGATATATTCCTTGGTATTGTATTGTGTGTTTGAGGAAGGTCAGGGATAGGCTTGGTTTGTAAAGGTTGTATTTTTGTCGGTACTTATATTTTTTCAAAGGCTTAATTGTTCTGCTCTAGGCGTGAATTTGTTAATGGTTTTATTGTTCGGGATCTAGTGTGAATTGTTTAGGGATATAAATAATGATTGCTAATTGAGTTTTGTTTACTTGCAGAATGTATATGGTGCATAGATATTTAGGCATCATTTATATTGGAATGTAAGTTGTTTAAATGGCTTTTCAGAGGTTTAGTGATGATTTAGATTGAGAGATCAGTTATGAATATTAAAGGAAATTGATTTTAATTTAGTGTGTATGTATGGAGAAGTGTTTGGTTGTACGACAGTGCTTTTGATAACCCTTCTACATTTATTTGTACTGTATATTGGTTTATCATGGGTGTGTATATAACGTGTGTATATATATATATACTGTATATATCTCTCTCTCTCTCTCTTTCTCTCTGTCTCTCTGTATATATATACAGTATATATATATAGTTGCATGATGAAGCCACAGTACAAATTCATGGGTGAGGGTGGGTATCGGGCCTGTGTGGCTTAACCCCTTAATCACCTTTGCAGTTATTATCTGATAAGGTGTTTAAGGGGTTAATTGATATCTGAATGTAATTGCAATGTATTGGCTTTGTATTTGCTATGTATGTTGTGGACAAGACAAGGATTTTGCTGGCAACGGACACTTCGTATTGATGAGGTCAGTAGTACTTTATTTATTTGTATATGCTAGTTAATGTTTTTAATAATGGGCAATTAATCTATTATCCATATCTGGATAATAGTTATTTTGCACATTATTGTACTGTAGGTGTTGGGGGGGAGGGTGTATGTATTGAATGTATAGGCCAGGTTTATTTTTTTTTACATTCAGGGTTTGATTCCGTGGTTTTGCGTGGGGCCTCTGGAGACCACCTGTGGGTATCCTCGGGTATCCCAAGGGTATCAGGCTGGTGGTTCCACGGGTGACACATGCAGGGATGATGATGTGTGGTCCCACTTCTGTGGGGGCACCGCAGACCCGTAGTCTGCGGGGATGACGATGTGTGGTCCCACTTCTGTGGGGGCACCGCGGACCCGTAGTGAGCACACGTGAGTTCCCCAGACCCCCGAGGGAACCACCCGAGGCCCCGCAGACACCTGTGGGTTTGACCCGGGGCTCCCAGACATCCTTGGGCCTACCGTGGAGACCCAATTGTGGCCCACGGTGACCCAAGGAGACCACCTGGGTGCCATGGTGCTGGCAGGATCCACCAGCAGGCCTCCAGAACCTGTGTAAAAAGGGCTGCTGGTAAACTGTAGGTCTGTCCAGGTGCCCTGCCAGCCCACCGGGGACTAGCGTGGGGCTGCGTTATGAACCCTGTATGTAAAAGGATAAATCTTGTATTTATGGGGGGGCACAGGGGGTGGGTAATGTATTTAATAAATATAATGCTGTTTATTGTGGGTCATTGTACTGTTTTTATTGTGGGTACTGGGGGTGGGGTGTCTCCCCAATGGTATGTGGGTAGGCCTCCCTTGTGGGTACTGACTGGGTGGTTAGGCCTCACGGGGGGGGGGGGGGGGTTAGTGTGGGAGGGTATGTAGGCATCCCGAGTGGTGGGTGAGGGTGGGTTAACCCCTTCATAACTGTAGCGGTTAATAACCGCTATGGTGATTAAGGGGTTAGGGGACATTACTTTGTATGTTTTAATTTTTGTGTCTGTTTTGCAGAAGCGGAGGGGCCATGGCCAGGATGGGGGGGGGGGGGGTAACTGTATGTGGGTAGGGGGTGAGGGTGGTTAGACCTCACAGTATGCACATTGGGTCCCCCCCCCTCCCCACATTTACATACACTGCACTGACAGCAGAGAGGGAGATTTACTGGTAACAGAAACATCTCTCTGCCTTCAGTGTAATCTGTTTAAAGCCCCCCCCCCTAATGTGTGTTTCTGTAAAATCTCTCTCCCTTCAGTGTAATCTGTTTAACAGAAACATTAGGGGGGAGGGGGCTTTAGGCCTTTACATCTCTCTCCCTTCAGTTTTATCTGTTTAACAGAAACATTAGGGGGGAGGGGGCTTTAGGCCTTTACATCTCTCTGCCTTCAGTGTAATCTGTTTAACAGAAACATTAGGGGGGAGGGGGCTTTAAACAGATTACACTGAAGGCAGGGAGATACAGGAAATGTACTGTATTGTTCATCATGTACTGTAAGGAATCCGCTCCTGGGTTTTGCTGAAACCTTGTCCTTACAGAACCTTGCAGCTTGTAGGAAAACCTTCCCTTGTACCTGCAATCAGAATCTCCTGCTTCTGCTATTGAACTGCAGCCTGCTTCATGCTGCCTCCTGTGCAGCTCTCTCTCATTGGCTGTCTATTCTATTTAACTCCTGCCCCGCCCACCAGGAAGTTGCTGGTCATAGACTTTCTAGTAACTGTGTTTGCCACAGCCTGTGTTGGGCCTGCCTGGCCTTCTGTCTTAGTTCTCAGTTACTGGCAGACTCCACCGCGCGGCCGCGGTTACACTGAAGCCTCAGTGTTTCTGTCCTGTCTGCAGTACCTGTTCTGTTTTCTCTCCTGCAGAGGCCTACATCGGTGCTTCCAGATACCTGCTGCATATTCTCCTTGTAGAGGCCTGCATCGTTGTTACCTGCTGCTATCTCCTGCTCCCAGTGGTCTCCACTACTCTCAGCTGTACCCGGCTAGGGGGTGCTGTTATGTGCTGACGCACTGGATCCCCTATTCTCTCCTGCAGAGGCCTGCATCGGTGCTTCCGGATACCTGCTGCATATTCTCCTTGTAGAGGCCTGCATCGTTGTTACCTGCTGCTATCTCCTGCTCCCAGTGGTCTCCACTACTCACAGCTGTACCCGGCTAGGGGGTGTTGTTATGTGCTGACGCACTGGATCCCCTATTCTCTCCTGCAGAGGCCTACATCGGTGCTTCCGGATACCTGCTGCATATTCTCCTTGTAGAGGCCTGCATCGTTGTTACCTGCTGCAATCTCCTTCTCCCGGTGGTCTCCACTACTCACAGCTGTACCCGGCTAGGGGGTGCTGTTATGTGCTGACGCACTGGATCCCCTATTCTCTCCTGCAGAGGCCTGCATCGGTGCTTCCGGATACCTGCTGCATATTCTCCTTGTAGAGGCCTGCATCGTTGTTACCTACCTGCTGCAAATCTGCTCCCTGCTGCAAATCTACTCCCAAGCGTCCTGTTGCCAAACCCCAGCATGGATACTGTTTACCCAGCCTTCTCCTATCCTGACCCCGGCTTGTCCACGGATTATCCTGCCTTCTCCAGTCCCGACCCTGCTACGTACGACCACGGAATTCGCAACCCGGATCAGGCTTCGTGGTCTCAGGTCGGTGTATATCTTTCCCCACCTCAGCCCCGCGGTCCGGTCCAGGTTTGTGGTGAGCACGTCCGTTACATGTACATTGCAATGCTGTGTATAATGTATAAGGTTTTTTACAATTAGATAGATGTAATCCTTGGTATTGTAAGGGTTAGCTTTGGTTTTAAATTGTGTTTTCTGGTTGGTACTTACAGTATATATTGATTTTTGTTTACTTGATTGGTTAAAATAGTTGACTTGTTTGGAAGTGTTTGTATTTACTGGTAGAGTAGCTTGCAATTATATTGTTAACATTCATTTGCAGAATGTATATGGTGCATAGATTTTATGCATCATTTATACAATGTAAATGCAATGTACTGTGTGGATTGGAATGTTATGTTTTATATTGTAAAATCAGTTAGGATTATTAAATGGATTATTATTATTGTCTGTATAGAGAAGCGTTATCTGTAGGACAGTATGATTTTGATAACCATTCTACATGTATTGGTATATTGGTTCATCATGTGTGTATATATACTGTACTGTATACTGTATATATCTATATCTCTCTCTCTCTCTATATATATATATATATATATATATGTGTATACAGTGTATATATATACACAGTATATACTGTATATGTATAGGGATTTTTATTATATATATACTGTATATATATCCAGTATATATATACAGTATATATTTATTTCTCTTCATGTATTTATTTATTTATTTAGATTTATTTATTAATTGTGGGGCTGCTGTGCGTGAATTTTTTTTATTGGGGGTGAGGGGGGTGTTTGGCCCTTGGTGTGAGTTTAGGACTTGCAGCAGCAGCACAATTAATAAATAAATCTAAATAAATAAATAAATAAAAGAAAATAAATACATTTAAAATACATTTTTATTGATACTGTACATGTGCAGAGGGTCTCCAGAGCAGAACCGCACTGGTTTCAGGTCTGGGGACCCCCTGCTCCCCGAGATACAGGCCCCTTTAGGGGGTGCCGGTATCCCTCTGCTCTGCTTGGTTTACAGGCCGCGATCACGTGGTCGGGCCCTTTAAACCAAGCAGAGGGATACCGGCACCCCCTAAAGGGGGCTGTATCTCGGGGAGCAGGGGGTCCCCAGACCTGAAACCAACGCGGTACAGCTCCGGAGACCCCCTGCACATGTACACTATCAATAAAATTGTATTTCAAATGTATTTATTGTCATTTATTTATTTATTTAGATTTATTTATTTATTTTTTGGCGGCTGCTGTGTGTGTGTATTTTTTATATTGTGGGTAGCGGGGGTGGGTGAATGGGGTATTAGCCCCAACGGTGCTTGTTTAGGGCTTGCGGGGGGGTAGTGGGAGGGCTTAACCCCTTCATGACCGTAGCGGTATTAACTGCTACGGTCGTGAAGGGGTTAAGTGCACCCGCAACCCCCCGCAAGTCCTAAACTCACACCAAGGGCCAAATACCCCCCTCACCCATCCCCACTACGCACAATAAAGCGGGCACGGTGGGTTAACCCCTTCATTGCCTTAGCGGCTATCCGCTATGTTAATGAAGCAGCATTTCTGTATTTTTAATAATATTGAGCAGGAGCAGGGGGGGGTCCCTGAGCATTAATTTCTGGCTCAGGGAAACCCCTGCTCACTGTACAATATTATTCAAATACAGAAATGCTGCTTCTTTACCATAGCGCATAGCCGCTAAGGTAAAGAACGAGTGTTTATTTATACTGTATACTGTATGTGTTTTATTGATACTGTACATGTGCAGAGGGTCTCCAGAGCAGAACTGCACTGGTTTCAGGTCTGGGGACCCCCTGCTCCACGAGATACAGGCCCCTTTAGGGGGTGCCGGTATCCCTCTGCTCTGCTTGGTTTACAGGCCGCGATCACGTGGTCGGGCCCTTTAAACCAAGCAGAGGGATACCGGCACCCCCTAAAGTGGGCTGTATCTCGGGGAGCAGGGGGTCCCCAGACCTGAAACCAACGCGGTTCAGCTCCGGAGACCCCCTGCACATGTACACTATCAATAAAAATGTATTTAAAATTATTTTTAATGTGCCGATGTTTGCGCAGAGAGAGAGCAGCGGATCTCTCTCTGCTGCAAACACATCTCGCCCCCGCCGCCCATACAGTAGTATCATTTATATATGTGCATATACAGTACTGTATGTGTACAGTACTGTATGTTAGGGCTTATAGGGGTTGTTGTTATACAATATATATATATATATATATATATATATATATATATATATATATATATATACTGCATTACAATTCATGAATTTATGCCATCTGGTGGACACGCGAAGCATTGCAGCCTATTAAATCCTGATCATTATCATTTAACAGATCAGGCCCCCGTCAGCCAGGCATGAACCGTGGCTGGGAAGGCAAACGCAACGCGGCTTGTCAGAGGTGAGGAGCGGCGCATTCCAGGTATCTGCCAGGTACAAACTGGGCATTTGCTCGAATAAAGTGTGTCGCAGCAGTATATAGCGCAACAATAGCGTTTTACAGACGTCCTTCGAAACCAAATTCTCCTAAAGTCTCTTATAGATAGGACCAGTCTATTCAATCGAAGGCTTTCTCAGCATCCAGACTTAACACCATGGAATGTTTGTTTTTATTTTTAGCCAGATCAATCAAATCTATTATTCTCCTGGTATTGTCTGCTGCTTGTCTACCTCCGATAAACTCTACTTGATCCGTGTGGATTAGCCTGGGAAGGACACTACCCACCCTGTTTTCTATAAGTTTAGAATAGATTTTAACATCTGAACTGATCAGTGAAATGGGCCGGTAGCTCTTGCAGTCTGCCGGGTCCTTTCCAGGTTTATGGATCAAAGAAATTGAAGCTTGTAGCATTTGTGTTGGGAAGGAGGCCCCCGCTAGGATCTCATTAAATAATTTTAACATGTGGGGAGCTAGTAATTGGAGGTATTTTTTATAATATAAATTTGAGAAGCCATCTGGGCCTGGCGCTTTGTCTGGTTTTAATGTCTTGATTACCTCTGATAACTCTTCTATAGTGAAGTCTGCCTGTAGTGCTTCTCTCTCACCCCTGTTCAAGGTGGGTAATTTTGCTTTTTCCAGAAATGTTTTTAGCATCTCTTTCGTTTTTAGGTTGTGAATGACCTTATCTCCATTGTATAATTTTTCATAGTAGACTTTAAATCCTTCTACTATTTTCCCAGGAATGGATGTGAGGTCTCCACCCTGTGTACGAATAGCGTGAATGTGGGAATTTGGAAGCTTGTTTTTTTCGCTTATTGGCAAGTAGGGTATATGGCTTGTTTGCTTTTTCATAAAATTTACGCCGAGACCAAGTCATTTCCTTCTCGGCCTGGGAGGACAGGAGGAGATTGAGTTTTGTTTTGGTGTCTAATAGCTGCTTCAGAATATGATCCTGCTTATTTGCTTTATGTAGAGATGAGAAGTCTGCTAATTGTTTTTCCAGATCTCTAATCTTTTTCTCTCTGTGAGGACTCGGGGGTCACGTCGATCGCAGCGTGACCTCCCCTCACCTCTCTCTGCTCCCGCTGCTGTGCGGCTCCGTCCTCGCCACTCCCACCCGACCTCCGTTGTGAGGGGGCTTCCCCGTCGGGCTATCGCTGCCCCGCGCATGGCTGGTGCTCGGACGCCTGCCATTGCCCCTGCGTGCATCCCCTCCCGTTACAGTACGCATGCCGGCACAAGCTAATTTATTCACTGCTCTTGCAGTGAAGCCACACCCCCCACCCACGCGCTGGTTACTAGTTAACCCTAAACTTTACCACTTAGCAGTCTATTATGGAGACCAATCCTGGACAGCTCCTAGGGCTCCTCCAGGCCTGCCTCCGCTACCGATTGGTCAGCCACAGTACTTGATACCTGTTCTACCTCTCTCACACCGCTCGACATAGTCTCTGCTACAGACGTCTATTCTGGCTCTCCCTTTGTCTTCATGTATTCAGGTTGCGACCCGGCTTGGCGGACGTTCCTATCTGGCTCTGGATCCCGGCTCCCTCTTGACCTTGCAGCTTCTATATCCCTCGACCACAGCTTGGACCTCGACCTTCCGGATCTCTCTCTCTCTCCCCGACCTTGGCTAAACGGCAACGACTTCGCCTCTTCAGTACTGGTACCGGCAAGTATTGCTACACCTATTCACACCTGGCCTGGCAACGCCAAAACACCACACTCCGGACACGCTCCTTCTGCTGCGGGTGCGTGCACATTTACGTCCCCACCTCAGTATAAGGGACGAGTCTGGTCTGCGGGCAGCACTGGCATAACATTATGTCGAGCCCACAAGACGCAGACCAGACTGACATGGCCTCCATGATGACGGCCATATATCAACAAGTCCAGGCCCTAACTGACCAAATGGCTCTCCTCACTCAACAGGTACAGGACATTTAATTTCTGGCACCACCTGTGGCCGCACCGCCACTGTCGCCAGAACCAGTATCCGCCGCGACCTCAGGCCCGAAGATCCCGACACCTAAACCGTATGCGGGGGATCCGCATGCCTGTCATGGTTTTCTCAATCAATGCGAGATCCTGTTTGAGATGGCTCCGCAGCAGTACTCCACTGGTCGCAAGAAAGTGGCATATGTGTACAGCCTACTTACAGGGAAAGCGCTGGCATGGGCCTCCCCGATTTGGGAACTACATCCCGATATCACCCGCGACTTCGCGGCCTTTAGACGAGACTTTTGACAGGTCTTCGATACCCCCGCACGCAAAGAAACTGCCTCTGACTCTTTGCTTGAGCTTTCTCAGGGACGTCGTTCTGTGGCCCAGTACGCCTTGGAGTTCAGGACCATAGCAGCTGAGACACGATGGGACCAGGATGCTTTAGTCTCAGTCTTCTGGCGAGGCTTAACGGATTCCGTGAAGGACGAGCTCGTCTCACAACCCAGGCCAGGGCTTCTGGAGGAACTCATTTGCCAAACCAATCGAGTGGATCAGCGCCTTCAGGTACGCCGCGTCCAGCGCCAGCTTCCCCGATTTATGCCCTTCCGTGCTCCTTTTCCCAGATTCTCTCCAACCACAGGACCTGTCGTCTCCCCGCTACCCTCTCTGGAGGCTCCGGAGCCAATGCAACTTTGAGTCTAGCGTTCCCGGACACCGATACAGCAAGCTCGCCAAGCCGGTGGATTATGTTATTAATGCGGATCCTCCGAGCATCTGGTCCGTGAATGTCCACTACGCCCGGGAAACGACCAAACCCTGTGAGTACAAAGGGGCTCTCCCTGGGTGCTAAATCTCCTTGTCCCCTTTCCAGGAAGGAACTTCCCAAGAAATTGACCATTCCCGTCTCTCTCGGGTCCTACCATCCGCACCTCCACCGCGGCATTTATCGATTCCGGCGCGGGAGAAAATTTCATGGACCAAACCTTCTCTGAACAAAACCAGATTCCACTCGTTAGGAAGAAGTCTCCCGTTGCCTTGGTCTGGATCGACGAGAGTCTGCTCACCCCGGCATACATTTTCTTGGAGACTTGCCCCATCACCCTTTCCTCTCATTCCCACAAGGAGACCTTGGCCTTTGATGTAATCTACGCTCCCGGAACCCCAGTCACTCTCGGCTTACCTTGGTTGCAGAAGCCCAATCCTCTCATCAACTGGACATCCCAAGATCCTATTACTTGGAGGTCAAGGTCAGAGGAGCCATCTTCACCAGCCGTACTTCCGCCTCGACTGCTGGCCAATACATTCAACCCTAAGGGAGCTTTACCCACTCCGTATGTTGCTTTTCTGGATGTCTTCTGCAAGACCCAATCCAAACTACTACCTCCCCACAGATCTTACGATTGCCCGATAGACTTGGTACCTGGATACACATTGCCCAAATCCAAAGCCTACCCCCTCTCTCTTCCTGAGACAGAGGCCATAAACGAATATATCCGTGAGAACCTAAAACGGGGCTTTATATGGCACTCCAATTCGCCCGCAGGAGCTGGATTCTTTTTCGTCAAGAAAAAGGACGGTACTCTCAGATCGTGTATAGACTACCGGAGACTGAACCGTATCACGGTGAAGAACCGTTACCCACTTCCTCTCATCTCCTTCTCAATCTCCTTCTCTTACCGTGCACCCCACAACTGGAACAACCTACCAGAGACTCTCACATCCACCAACAGTTTAAGTTATTTCAAATCTAAGGCTGTCTCGCATTTTAATCTGGTCTGTAACTGTTTCATTCGCCCATAACATATATTTTCTTTAACTGTGCATGCAATGTCTTGTATATAATGTACTAGCTGAGAGACCCGGCGTTGCCCGGGATGTAATGTTCCCGCTCCTCTCTCTCTCCTCTCCCCTCTCTCTGTTTGTCCCCCATTCACATCAATCCAATCCCCCCCTCCCTCCTTGACAGCTCTGTTTGTCCCCCTTTACAGCTTCATGCAGTGTGTGTGTGCGTCAGTCATTGTGTGCGTGCGTGTGTGCGGCAGTCAGTGTTTGTGTGTGCGGCAGTCAGTGTGTGCGTGCGGCAGTCAGTCAGTGTGTGTGTCAGTCAGTGTGTGTCAGTCAGTCTGTGTGTCAGTCAGTGTGTTTGTGTGCGCGGCAGTCAGTGTGTGCGAGCGGCAGTCAGTCAGTGTGTGTGTGTGTGTGCGTGCGTGCGTCAGTCAGTGTGTGTGTGTCAGTCAGTGTGTGTCAGTCAGTGTGTGTGTCAGTCAGTGTGTGTGCGCGTCAGTTAGTCTGTGTGTGTGCATCAGTCAGTGTGTGTGCGTCAGTCAGTGTGTGTGTGTGTGTGTGTGTCAGTCAGTCAGTGTGTGTGTGTGTGTGTGCGTGTAGCTGTCAGGGGTTGTGTGCGTGCGTCAGTACGTGTGTGTGTCTGCGTGCGCCTGTCAGAGTTTGTGTGCGTGCGTCAGTCAAAGGGCAGGCGCGGGGGGGGGTGAAGGGCAGGCGTGGGGGGGGGGTGAAGGGCAGGCGGGGGGGGGTGAAGGGCAGGCGGGGGGGGGTGAAGGGCAGGCGGGGAGGGTGAAGGGCAGGCAGGGGGGGGGTGAAGGGCAGGGGTAGGGGGGGGTGAAGGGCAGGGGTAGGGGGGGTGAAGGGCAGGGGTAGAGGGGGTGAAGGGCAGGGGTAGAGGGGATGAAGGGCAGGGGTAGGGAGAGGTGAAGGGCAGGGGTAGGGAGGGGTGAAGGGCAGGGGTAGGGAGGGGTGAAGGGCAGGGGTAGGGGGGGTGAAGGGCAGGGGTAGTGGGCGGGGTGAAGGGCAGGGGTAGTGGGCGGGGTGAAGGGCAGGGGTAGTGGGCGGGGTGAAGGGCAGGGGTAGTGGGCAGGGTGAAGGGCAGGGGTAGGGGGCGGGGGTGAAGGGCAGGGGTAGGGGGGGGTGAAGGGCAAGGGTAGGGGGTGAAGGGCAGGGGTGGTGAAGGGCAGGGGTAGGGGGGGTGCAGGGCAGGGGTGAAAGTGAGGCACAAATTGTTGGCAGGAGTAAAATGTCCACACACACACACACACACACACACACACACACACACACACACACACACACACACACACACACACACACACACACACGACGGGAGTGATAGGTGTTGGAGAGTGGGACTGGCGCATATCAGAAGAGGCTGCTTGGCCCCCCAGCGGCCGGGGAGGTAGCGGCGGGGAGGTAAAGGAGAGCCGGGGAGTTAGCAGCGGGGAGGTAAGGGAGCGCCGGGGAGTTAGCGGCAGGGAGGTAAGTGAGCGCCGGGGAGTTAGCGGTGGGGAGGTAAGGGAGTAGCAGGGAGGGAAGGGAGCATTGGCGGCTGGAGAAGGAGGGCCTCGCTTCCCCTCCGTCTTTCCGGGAGCCGGTTGAGAGCGAGGGGAGAGGAGCCTGAAGGCGGCAGGAGCAGGAGGGCCGCGCTTCCCCTCCGTCCGGGAGCCGGTGCAGGGCGGCGCACGTGATGGGGGGAATGGGGGGGGGGGACAGAGGGGGTGAGGGGTGTGTGTGTGTGTCTCTCCTTTGGCCCGTCACTCCACCTCAGGCCAATGAGAGGTGTGTGGAGGCGGGCGGGCCAAGGGAGCAATCTCATTGGCCTGGCCAAAGGTCCAATGTGATTGCCGCTAGGGACACAGGGAGACACATACAGACATAGATACATAGGACGCTTTCAGAAATATATGGATAGATACCCTGTTCATTTATGTAACTGTATTTGTAACCATGTATTATTTGTCTTAACTCTGTGCCCAGGACATACTTGAAAACGAGAGGTAACTCTCAATGTATTACTTCCTGGTAAAATATTTTATAAATAAATAAATCTCTGAACTATTCAACAGACTTCAAGGTGCTAACGTGTTCTCCAAGCTTGACCTTCGCGGGGCGTATAATCTTATTCGCATCCGGGAGGGCGACGAATGGAAGACCGCCTTCAACACCCGTAGCGGCCACTACGAGTATCTCGTGATGCCTTTCTGCTTATGCAACGCTCCGGCGGTTTTTCAGGACTTTATCAACGACATCTTTCGGGATGTCCTTAATCATTTTGTAATTGTTTATCTGGATGACATCCTTATCTTTTCCAAGAATCTACAGGACCATATCATCCATACCAAGTTTGTACTCTCCCGCCTTCGAGAGAGCCGTTTGTTTGCCAAGATGGAGAAATGTCTCTTTCACCAGTCTACCACCTCTTTTCTTGGATATATTATTTCCAACACGGGATTGGCCATGGATCCTGAGAAACTTAAAGCCGTAATAGATTGAAGGAAAAAAAACAGGATATTCAGTGCTCGTGCTGTATGATGGTGTGGATGATCCCTTTGCAGCATGTACATAAAGCGTCTCCCCAGAAACTCTCAAATCTAGGTGAACCCCCCTTAAAAAGGGGGGAGGGCACCCTGAAATACAAGATAATAAAAAATGCACAAATACGCACCAGGGATTAGTGGAAGGTAATTTATTAAATATACACACAAACTCTGAGGGGATCCAACCCCACCTCAGAACAGCTGTGCAGCTGGACGGCTAAGTACTACCAAGGAGAACACCTGATGGTGACTAAACCCTAAGCTGCACAGTATACAAATACAGTAAAATTTATATAAAAACACATGAAAGAAAAAAACAAACATGAAAACAACCTATCAACATATTTGTATAGAAACCGCCATAAGGTTGGGCACTGGCAAGGGGAAACGGACACTCACACTGAGACAGTCAGCAGACTCGCAGTGGCTGCACAGGATCCGGATCTCAGCACCGCGGAGATGGAAAAAACCGCTGCTGTCTCCTGCAGGCTCCGTCTCAGCTTACCAGCAAAAACACGCAGGATGACCTGTCGTGACCTCTATGCGTTTCGTACCAAGTACTTCGTCAGGAGAACGTAATAGATTGGCTGCAACCCGACTCCTTCAAGTCTATTCAGCGGTTCCTAGGCTTTTCCAATTATTACCGGAAGTTTATTCGCAACTTCTCCACCATCATCGCAACGATCAAAGCACTGACCCAAAAAGGAGCTGATCCTACCTCTTGGTCTCCTGAGGCAGTCACAGCTTTTGAAACACTGAAACAAGCATTTGTCTCAGCTCCCATCCTTCGACACCCAGACACCAATTTTTGTTTCACCCTAGAGGTAGACGCTTCGGACTGCTGGCCGGCGCTGTCCTATCCCAAAGATTTTCTCAACAGGATAAACTTCACCCTTGCGGTTTTTTCTCGAAGAAGTTTTCCCCAGCTGAGAGGAACTATGATGTGGGCAATAGAGAACTTTTGGCCGTCAAGTTGGCCCTTCAGGAATGGAGGCATCTGTTGGAGGGGTCAAAAGAGCCGTTCACTATTCTCACAGACCACAAAAATCTTTTATACATCGAGTATGCCCGTCACTAAGGCCCCCGCCAAGCCCGCTGGTCGTTATTTTTCTCCAGGTTTAATTTTATTTTGTCTTACATTCCCGACACTAAGAACGTCAAGGCGGATGCTCTCTCTAGACAATATTCTTCTGATGAGAGACAAGAGAAGACTACAGAGTCTATACTTCCCAAACAAAAGATCCTCGCGGTTGCTACATTCAAGAATCTTGAGAAGATCATCAAGTCTCAAAGTCACCTTCCTAGCAATCTTGAGATCCCGAAAGACACCTTATACGTGGAGGCCAAGTTTATTCCGGAGATTCTGGAATGGGGGCATGCTTCCCGTTCGGCAGGACACGTAGGCTACAAGAAGACTTTGGATCTCATCCGTCGTACCTTTTGGTGGCCCAACATGGCCAAATCTATTCTTGAATTTACCCGGGCCTGTCCGGTATGTGCACGCAACAAGATTCCTCGCCAGAGACCCCATGGTATTCTTTTTCCCTTATCCATCCCGGATCGCCCCTGGTCCCACATATCCATGGACTTTATTGTCGAATTGCCTAGGTCGAATGGCATGAACACCATTCTAGTAGTGGTGGATCGGTTTTCCAAGATGGCACATTTTATTCCTCTCAAAGGATTACCCTCCTCACCCGCCCTAGCTGATATTTTCTCCAAATAAGTTTTCTGGATCCATGGCTGAAAGCATTACTTTTTTTACTTTGGTAGGAATCACTTTACTCAACCTAGGGAGATTTAGACAGCACTGGTTTAGCACTCTCCGAAACACAGACAAATACGAGCTCGGGAAGAGAGGAGTCAGACAACAGGTCTGCTTCCACACTTCAAAGTTTTATTCAGTTGTGCCCCGACATTTATACAAAAAAACTAAGGGCATGTTAATACATAACATATCATGTTTAACAATGAGAAATAACAAGTTTCTGTAGAGGTTATGTATCTGTGTCTTTGGACAAGGCATTAGTAAATCATTACATCTTGCTTGTGTTTGGCCAGCAGTTTCTACTTCTACATTACAAAGAGAAATACAGGGAATGTTTCTCAAGAGCATGCAGCTGTATTGTTTGGGACATTTTACTGCTCTTGTGCTATTGTATAAAAGACAAACTGAAAACAACAGAAGTAAATAAAGATTACAACTAGCATAGTGAGTTAATTCTCTCAGTACTGGAACAGCTCATATAAGAAAGAGAAAGCTAGCAGATTATATTCACCCTTTCAATCCCTGAGACTTGTAGAGCTGACATATAATTTTAACCCCTTCAATGGCATACCCACATCCATCGTATCGGATCGTGGCTCTCAATTTGTTTCCAGATTCTGGAGGTCCTTCACCAGAAGACTGGGCATTGCTTCCTCCTTCTCTTCGGGTTATCACCCTCAGACCGAGAGGGTAAATCAATGTCTCGAGAAGTATTTATGGTGCTTCGTCTCTGACTCCCAGGATGACTGGGCGGAATTGCTTTCCTGGGCTGAGTATGCTTTTAATTCCTCCAGGAATTAATCCACTGGTGAGACACCTTTCTTTATTAATTACGGCTTTCACCCGGCTCGCCTACCTATTTCCAAGATCTCCTCTGGAGTTCCAGCTGTGGATGAACACATCTCCCTCCTACAGGACTCTTGGGCTAGAATTCAATCTGCATTTCAAAGGGCCTCCCTGTCTTCTAAAGTCCAGGCTGATCGCCGTCGCCGACCTGCACCCAACTACAAACCAGGGGACAAGGTTTGGTTGTCTACTAGAAATAACCGCCTCAAACCACTTCCCCCAAATTGGCTCCTAGGTTTCTGGGGCTATTTCCTGTCATGGAGCAGGTTAACCCGGTGGCCTTCCGCCTTCAACTACCCCCAAGCATGAGAATTCCTAATGTTTTTCATACATCACTTCTCAAACCGTTCATTTCTAGCCCTCTATTCCCGGACCACACTCTTAAACCTGATCCAGTGATCATACAGGGCAACGAAGAGTACGAGGCCCAAACCATACTAGATTCCCATGTCTCCAGAGGTAAAGTCCATTTCTTGGTCCATTGGAAGGGCTTCGGACCAGAGGAAAAGTCTTGGGTACCTCTTTCACGCACCAGGACTTCTTAAACGCTTCCGGAAGAAGTTTCCATCCAAGCCATGGAAGGATCGTCCTGAGGCCGACCCTGAAGGGGGGGGGGGGGTATTGTGAGGACTCGGTGGTCACGTCAGTCACAGCATGACCTCCCCTTACCTCTTTTAGCTTATTGGCAAGTAGGGTATATGGCTTGTTTGCTTTTTCATAGAATTTACGCCGAGACCAAGTAATTTCCTTCTTGGCCTGGGAGGACAGGAGGAGATTGAGTTTTGTTTTGGTGTCTAATAGCTGCTTCAGAATATGATCCTGCTTATTTGCTTTATGTAGGGATAAGAAGTCTGCTAATTGTTTTTCCAGATCTCTAATCTTTTTCTCTCTGTGAGGACTCGGGGGTCACGTCGGTCGCAGCGTGACCTCCCGTCACCTCTCTCTGCTCCCGCTGCTGTGCGGCTCCGTCTTCGCAACTCCCACCCGACCTCTGTTGTGAGGGGGCTTCCCCGTCGGCTACCCCTGCCCCGCGCATGGCTGGTGCTCGGTCGCCTGCCATTGCCCCTGTGCGCACATCCCCTCCCGTTACAGAGTGCATGCCGGCACAAGCTAATTTATTCCCTGCTCTTGCAGTGAAGCCACACCCCCCGCCCACGCGCTGGTTACTAGTTAACCCTAAACCTTACCACCTGGCAGTCTATTATGGAGACCAATCCTAGACAACTCCTAGGGCTCCTCCAGGCCTGCCTCCGCTACCCTTGGTCAGCCACAGTACTTAATACCTGTTCTACCTCTCTCACACCGCTCGACATAGTCTCTGCTACAGACGTCTATTCTGGCTCTCCCTTTGTCTTTGTGTATTCAGGTTGCGACCCGGCTTGGCGGATGTTCCTATCTGGTTCTGGATCCCGGCTCCCTCTTGACCTTGAAGCTTCTATCATCCCTCGACCACAGCTTAGACCACGACCTTCCGGATCTCTCTCTCTCTCCCCGACCTTGGCTAAACGGCAACGACTTCGCCTCTTCAGTACCGGTACCGATAAGCAGTGTTCGACAATCCTATACATTTACACGCCCGTGGCGGGTGGATTTAACCTCCGGGCGAGTAAATATTGGCCCAAGCAGCACAAGTGTTTGTTTTTTAAAATTTCCCTGCTCGCGCTCAAATTTCCCTGCTCGCGCTGAAAAAAAACAAAAACTCCCCCTACCTGACAGCTGATTGGGGCGCGCTCCCAGGCTTTGTGGGCGCGCGGCCAGGCTCTATATGAGCCCGCCCCCAATGAGCGGCCATTCTTTTCCCATGGAGGACACAGTAAGTACTATCTGTGCCTTCCCCCACCTCCCTCCCCTCCCTGGCGCTCCTGCTGCCCGCAGTTATGGAGGTGGTAGCGGGGGTGTTCTCCTGTCCCTGCTTCCCCCCGTGTCAGCCCACGGGGCCGGGAGATTGGAGCAGGGATGTCCCCTCAGGTCCCCGCTTCACCCCGATCCCCGTGTCAGCCCGTGGGGCCGGGAGATTGGAGCGGGGATGTCCCTCAGGTCCCCGCTTCACCCCGATCCTCGTGTCAGCCCGTGGGGCTGGCAGATTGGAGCGGGGATGCCCCTCAGGTCCCCGCTTCACCCTGATCCCCATGTCAGCCTGCGGGGCCGGGAGATTGGAGCGGGGATGTCCCCTCAGGTCCCCGCTTCAACCCGATCCCCGTGTCAGCCTGCGGGGCCAGGAGATTGGAGCGGGGATGACCCTCAGGTCCCCGTTTCACCCCGATCCCGTGTCAGCCCATGGGGCCGGGAGATTGGAGTGGGAGGGGGGGGAGCAGGGTGGTGGTGCTGGTCACAGCCTTTCCTCTCTTCTGACCCCCCCGTGTGTGTAGAGTGAGAGAGTGTGTGTGTGTATATGGGGGAGTGTGTGTGTGTATATGGGGGAGTGTGTGTGTGTATATATGGGGGAGTGTGTGTGTGTGTGTGTATATGGGGGAGTGTGTGTGTATATGGGGGAGTGTGTGTGTATATGGGGGAGTGTGTGTGTGTGTGTATATGGGGAAGTGTGTGTGTGTGTGTGTGTATATATGGGGGAGTGTGTGTGTGTATATGGGGAAGTGTGTGTGTGTGTGTGTGTGTGTATATGGGGGAGTGTGTGTGTATATCTGTGTGTGTGTAGGACACCAGATCAGTCACCCCCCCACCTAGTCAGTCAAAGTCACCCAGTCAGTCACCATCTCCCCACCCAGTTCCCCCCCATCAGTCAGTCCCCCTATCTCCTCCCTGTCTCTCCCCCTCCCTGTCTCTCACCCACACTCTCTCTGTCTCTCACCCCTCCCTGTCTCTCACCCACACTCTCTCTGTCTCTCACCCACTCTCTCTCTCTGTCTCACACCCACTCTCTCTCTCTGTCTCTCACCCACTCTCTCTCTCTGTCTCACACCCACTCTCTCTCTCTGTCTCACACTCTCGATCTGGATATCTTATTTACCCTGTATATCTTAACTGCCCTATACTACACCAACATAATTTACACTGGTTTCTTCCAGATCTGACTCAAGCTTCACATGGAAGACATCGGAACCTCCCCTAACCCAGAAGACAGGTAGGGAACACCTCCCCTCCAATGTATAACATTGCGGGAATGCGGGTACCTGGACATTGAGGGACTGCGGATCAGGTAAGATCCCAGGTGGGATTGCTGTTTTAGATATTGTGAAGCGGGGACATCCAGACACTGGTTAAGGGGTTCAGGAAACTAGTCACTCACATCTGGCTTTTATTTCTAGATCCAACATTTACACACACACACACACACACACACACACACACACACACACACACACACACACACACACACACACACACACACACACACACACACACACACACACACACACACACACACACACACACACACACACACACACGTAACAAGGACTAATTGTAGTATAATGTAATTCAATAAATACATTTGTCAAAAACGAATGCGGGGTTGGGGGCGGGACTAGGGTTGGGGGATGGGACTAGGGGCGGGGTTGGGGGCGGGACTAGGTGGCGAGTAGATTTTTTGGTTGGGCTAGTAGATTTTTGGGTGATTTGTCGAACACTGCTTATAAGTATTGCTACACCTATTCACACCTGGCCTGGCAACGCCAAAACACCACACCCCGGACACGCTCCTTCTGCTGCAGGTGCGTGCACATTTACGTCCCCACCTCAGTATAAGGGACGAGTCTGGTCTGCGGGCAGCACCAGCGTAACACTCTCTTTCCCTTTTTCTTTTCGCGGCCAAATTCATTAATATCCCTCTAAGGGTTGCTTTATGAGCTTCCCATAGTGTGGAGTGTTTAGCTAAACTCCCCTCATTCTCCGAGAAATATTCTTTAATTTTGTCCCCCACCTCTCTTTCCAAATCCGGTATTTTTAAGAGAATCTCATTTAACTTCCAATTCGCTCGAGGTCTGTCTAGAGGTATCAAAGTGCACTGCAGCTCTATAGATGCATGGTCAGACCATGAAATATCATGGATCTCAGTGCGGGTGACCCCCGGGACCAGTCTATTGGACACAAGGAAGCAATCTATCCTGCTGTATGTGTTGTGGGGGTGCGAGTAGAAGGTATATTCCTTCACTCCCTGATGTTGCTCCCGCCAGATGTCTAGTAGTTGACAGTCTTTTAACCCTTTCGTTATCGTCAGTGTTTAGCACCCTTTTCAAGTCTCCTGCTAATATAATATTTCCTTTAGCTACTTTTTGTAATTTGCTGAAGAATCTTTTGAAGAAATCTGTGGCATTTTCACATGGGGCATAGATTGCTGCTAGTGTTATCTGGTGGTCACGTATAGTGCCTGTTACTATTATATATCTGCCCTCCTTATCCATATATGTTTTGTCCGTTAGGAAAGGTATCCTATTGTGTATTAGTGTAAGAAATTGTCTTTTTCTTAAAAGAAGTTTAAACATATACACACACATCTGAATGAATGATTAAAGGACAAGTGTTGAAATGGTGTCTAATAAGAAAACTGTTCTAACACTGGAATGAGCTTGAAGGTCATTTTTGTCTATCTCTTAGTATTCATTACATATGAAGTCTATTCTAATAACAAGAATGAACAAAGGTCAAAGGCTATAGTCCTAAATAGTTTGAAGCTGTCACAGCAGCTGGTGTGTTAATAATGCTTCAGCACAAGTCCTAGCTAGGAAAAGTGCTGTCATAAGACTTTTATATTCAGAAGTAATTATACGTTCAGCAACTTTGAAGCTCCTTATATGTTGAGAGGTAGTTCATATCATCAGCAATGTAGATAAATGCCATGTTGGGATATAACATTTTAAAGGCTGACTGGGTGGGTCTTTATGGATAAATACAACAGTGAGCTTAGTAAGCTTTAGGAAGGAAGGAAGGAAGGAAGGATGAGGAGAAGATAGGCCAGAGGAAGAAAGACCAGGCCAGAGTGATGATATCATGAAGAGGAGAAAGAAATGTTAATACCTGGAGAGATTAACAGAAAGAAGGTTACTATGTGCAACTATTCTTAAGAATATCAATCTATTTGAAACTTCATCGTCATTCTTACTATTTTTGTATGTAAGTAATTATTTTCAAAATAAACGTTTTGTTTTTTGTGTGCAAACGACAAGAATGCTGAATTCTGTTATACTGATGTAAATCTACAGAAAAAGCGACTTTAAGGACATTTAACATTGGCGAGCCAGCCTTCATTCAGTTTTTTCGTCACATTTGGATTAGAAGGGGTGTGGTCGATACATCCTGGATCCAAGATTTGAGAAAAAATTGAAACGAACCGAAGAAAAAAAGAAGTGTCAAGTTTTTGGTAGATTTGACTACAGTTGATTAACAGATCAGAGACAGAGAACCACGTTTCACGAATCTCCTAGAGGGAGACGGACTGTTCGGGGGTTGCCTTTGTCTGGTCAAGTTTCCCAAGGAAGAAGGTACATTTGCGGGACGTGCAGGGAGCATTGTCTGGTGCATTTGTATGCGCTGAATGGAATAGCGTGGAATTTCTTCAAAGAAACGTTGCGACGTTTGTGGGGGAACAATTCGAGTTTTTGCAGCACAAGTTTTCGGTGAAAGAAAATACTTAACAAAACGTAAGTAATGGAATTTATTAATTCATATGCAAATGACAGTAATATGATGTTAAATGTGTTACCTCATACATCTACTGACACTGAATTATGGAATTCTCTGTGGAATCAGGTGCAAATAGAAAATGAGAGAATAGATAAGAAAATACTAACTATGCATAAAGATAAGAAAAAATTAAGAAATGTCATGAAAATGATCAAAGTGTTTAATTTGATGGTTTTCAATGATGAGAATTCGCATAAAATTGAAGTTGTAAAAACTGATCAATGTTCAAATTGTAACATTTTACATAAACGCATACATGAGTTAGAAAAACAAGTTGAAACAGCCAATATCAAATTTGCATGCGTTGCTGGTAAAGACAAAAAGAAAAAAGATACTCAAGGGGCGTCTTTTATTCCTAGTTCTAGTGCAGACGTAGATATTACTGACATAAGCAGCACAGAACTGACAAGAAAAAAATTTCTTGACAAAGCAGCCACACTGAATTTAAAGATTCACGATCATTTAATGAAGGTATTAAAAGATATACCTGATTATAAAAATCACCTGGATGCATTTCATAATGCAGACATTTTTGAATCTTATACAGATCGATTTAATTTGACTGAGGAACAAAGAAATAAGATTTACAAACTTTGGTTACCAACTCACATGAGTCGAAGGTTAAAAATGCCTGTTAGCATGCCTCAAGAGGATGAGAATGGTGATTTTATACAAGGGTCTTGCATTGACAGGCTTAATCAATTAATTTACATTTCCACCGGACATGCCATTACCGTTGATATTTTGGAAGATCTTAAACCCAAAATTACAGAGGATACTTTTGAGTTTATGTTAAAATTCCAGACTGCATACAAATTACTGTTTTCTGATCAAGATTCTGAAGAGAAAATGATTAGAGCATTTGTAAAAAAAATTACATTTTTAGATCCAGTAACATTAGCAATTGCTTCTGAGAAAGAATCATTAGAAGTTGCTGCTCTTTTTATTGATAATATTAGACGTCAGCTTTTGCAGAATAATCCCAGACTTAAAATCTCAGAAGTTGTTAATGATAGAAATGCCTTTTATGACACTCAGAGGGGTAAAAGCTCTTGGAACAGTCAGAGTGACAGGAGTGACAACTGCAGAACAGACAAGCCTTTGCGGCTGCAAAGTTTAAAATGTTTTCATTGCGGAGAAATAGGGCATTATAGAAGAAACTGTGACAAATTCTTAGATCTACAAAAAAGTTTGCAGAAAGAGAATGTATTTGTTCAGCACACAGACACTAATGATCTCACACACAAACAGGTTTGTAACATAACTCACATAGACGAAAGAGTTAATTCATCCTGACTAGACTATCGGATACCACGTCCTCTTGAAGTATTAACTCCAGTAACTTTGGATAAAGAAGGAACCTTAGGGGGGTTTGATACAGAGTTTTTAATAGATACCAAGGCACAGTTAAGTGTAACAAAAGAAAAGTTACCAATGTTGTCAGGAACACCTCTTTGTAATATTGTGGATTTAGGCAATAAGGCAATTTGGAAAGATTCGAAAGGCAGAAAGCCTGTGTTAATTAATCCTTCTGAATATGGTAACGAGAGAAGTGTTTGTCCAATTGAAATGGTCACAAGTGAGTTTCAATTACCTGAAATCAGTGATAATTTTTGTCTCAAGCAGATTGTGCAAATTTTTCCAAAATTGTGGGCACAGGAAAAAAATGATTGTGGCAGATTTCAAGATGAGATGGTTAATATGAAGGGACAGGATGTTCCATCTCAATGTCAGTACAGATTGCCAGAAGAAGCAATGGGTTCAGTTGCAGATATCATTCCAACACTTAAGAAAGATTTCCAAATAACACAAAAAACAGGACAGGATTTTCTCACTGAAGGAAATGCAACAGTTGATTCCTTGGCTAAGGAAGAGTTTTTAACAGAACAGAATGTAGTGCTTACAGAGACTAGTGTCACAGTGACAGTCAGACACAAAGATACGCAGCTCCTTTCCTTTACAGAGAAACAGGCAAAGGATACGTCCATTGCTATTTCCCGGGTTGATTTAAGGCCTTCTTGTTTCCTCGAGGAAAAGGCCATAAATCATGACCAGAATGGGGAACTGCGTCTCATAGTCCCAAAACACCTAAAGGTATTTAGTACTTGTTACAATCATGAAAGTTTGGGTCACGTAGGACAAGAGACACTTTTGGAAAGTTTAAAAGGAAATCCTAGGCCCAAAAGACAAAAACCACCTTTCCAATGTATTGCACCAGCAGATGGCCCAGGGTCCACATTGCAAATTGATCACAATGGTTCCTTACCCTCAGGGAAGAATGGGTTAAAAAATGCTTGGATTACAGGAGATGTCTTTTCAAAATGGGTTGAGAGCATTCTGGTCAAGCAAAATGATGCAATTACTACAGCACGAGTTTTTTGGAATCATGTTTTTTCCAGATGGGGTTTTCCACGCATTCTTGAGTCAGATAGGGGTTCTCATTTCCCAGGTTTAGTGATGAAAGTTTACATGTGAAATTTTAGGGATTAAATAAAGATTTAAAGTATCATCCATAATCAGTTGGTAGAATAGGATTTAAAATTTAGGAATTAAAATAGGTCTTCTGTATTTCCAAAATTTTAAAAGGGGGGGAAGTGAAGTAGATGACAATTATGATCATTTTTTTTATGAAAAAGTTCTTTGGTAAACAAATTGAGAAGGATCTAATGATATAATTAACATTATAATTAACATTATGATAAAGGTTATGTTTGTGATTTATGTACGTAATATGTCGATTGTAAGTGTATGGTCCAGATGGACTAAGGTTAAATATATTTACCAATATAATGATACTGCTGTATTTTTACAGGTCTTATGTAATTATGTGATGAATAAAGAATACGATTGGATGATCGGAGTCAAGAAGAATGTGGAAAATCAACAAGAGTCATCACCTATGGGACTGAATATTTTTTCATTTTTTAGGAAAAAGGACAAAATGACTATTTTTTATTATATTTATTACTACTCGGACTATTGAAAGAAATAATCAATACTGAAAAAGTACAACGGGGAATTACATCTCTAGGAGTACAACAAAGTTTGCTAGAAGAATTGTTATTGGTTCAAAATTATACAGATTTATGGGTGCGATGTACAGTGTGTACAAGTATTATTATTTTTTCTTTAAAAGTCCATATTGGGAAAAGAAAGAGTTTTATTTCCTATAACAGTACTAGAAATAGTGGTAGTAATATTCAGTTATTATTTTATAGTCTCCAATATCCAGATTTTTATTTTTTACACAATTATAGCAAGACTTAACGGATAGATTTTTTACGCTTGTTTACATTTTTATTCTAAAATACTTTGTTTATTACGCCAGGTCAAGATTATTTATCGTTCATGCTTACTTTGTATTGAGACAGTAAAAACATTTCACGATCTTGTCACTCTGGTAGAAAAAGGCAGGGTATGTATACAAGTGATGTCAGATAAAGAAATAGTTAAAGCTTTCTTTCCTATGTGTACACATTCTGAGGTTTTATTAAAAGGATTGTATTGTATTGGAGGAAGTCCAATTGGAATATATTTACATGGAATTCAAGTGAATATGTCACAGATTCTCTCAAAAGATGTAAATATGATTCCATTACAATTTAATATATCTCAAGTAAATGAGTTCCCTTGGGAACAATGGACTGAAGATTTTGAAAAAAATGATGAACAGAAATTTACAAAAAACCTCCAACTCTTCCAATAATGATCCTTTGATTTAGGAGATATCTTTTGACATATTGTCCTTATAATCTTTGAATGTGATACAACTGGTGTGTGATTGGTACAGGGATTTTTTTATATTTTTATATAAATTAGAGGGGCTGTAAGAAATTGTCTTTTTCTTAAAAGAAGTTTAAACATATACACACACATCTGAATGAATGATTAAAGGACAATTGTTGAAATGGTGTCTAATAAGAAAACTGTTCTAACACTGGAATGAGCTTGAAGGTCATTTTTGTCTATCTCTTAGTATTCATTACATATGAAGTCTATTCTAATAACAAGAATGAACAAAGGTCAAAGGCTATAGTCCTAAATAGTTTGAAGCTGTCACAGCAGCTGGTGTGTTAATAATGCTTCAGCACAAGTCCTAGCTAGGAAAAGTGCTGTCATAAGACTTTTATATTCAGAAGTAATTATACGTTCAGCAACTTTGAAGCTCCTTATATGTTGAGAGGTAGTTCATATCATCAGCAATGTAGATAAATGCCATGTTGGGATATAACATTTTAAAGGCTGACTGGGTGGGTCTTTATGGATAAATACAACAGTGAGCTTAGTAAGCTTTAGGAAGGAAGGAAGGATGAGGAGAAGATAGGCCAGAGGAAGAAAGACCAGGCCAGAGTGATGATATCATGAAGAGGAGAAAGAAATGTTAATACCTGGAGAGATTAACAGAAAGAAGGTTACTATGTGCAACTATTCTTAAGAATATCAATCTATTTGAAACTTCATCGTCATTCTTACTATTTTTGTATGCAAGTAATCATTTTCAAAATAAACGTTTTGTTTTTTGTGTGCAAACGACAAGAATGCTGAATTCTGTTATACTGATGTAAATCTACAGAAAAAGCGACTTTAAGGACATTTAACAATTAGGATGGCTACTCCTCGCTTCTTGACCTGTGCGTAGGCTAGGAAACTTATCCTGAAATCCTTGTCCAAGTACTTGGGACAATTATTTTGTGAAAAGTGTGCCTCTTGCAGAAATAGGATTTCATGCGCCCTTCCGCTTGAAATCCTTAAAGGCGGCCCTCCTTTTTATTGGACTATTAAATCCCTTTACGTTGTGTGAAATAAGAACTTTGTCCTTACTCATTGTGGAACTTAAGCTTTTTTTTTCTGTCGTATTCTGCTGCTTTTTTGAGGTGGTTATCTGCTCTTGGGACCGCCCCCTGCAACGCTCTTCAGTCTGCTCCCACACTTTCCTTGGCTACCTAAGGGAACAGAAGGGGGGAAACACAAAAAATAATAGTTCTCGGCGCCTGTCCCCTCCTCCTCTGGCACTGAGTCCATTGCCTTAGGGCTCACCCCATCCGCGGTGTAACTTCACTCCCATCCAGGAGTGTGCGGATTTCTCTCCCTTCGTCTCTGCCCAAAGGACTTCGCTGGTGAGCTGAAGAGCTCTTCTCTCTACTCCCAGCCTTCGGCCCATACGAACTTTGGAGCTGGCCTCCGCCCTGAGCTCCTGCCCCGCACTACTAATGTCTTAAAACTTAAAACCATCTAACTTTTGTTCTAATAAACTGGATTCCTACACTCGCTTCCTTTCCCTTTGTGCCACTTCATATTTGTCCTGCTGTCTAATTCTTCCACTCTGAATTCACCTGCTTCTTCCCCTCTATGTTAAGCCGCACCCTAACCTTCATGTCCGCAGCTTAGGCTACTCTTATTTCTCCTCTCCCCTTTACTTTCCACATTATGCGTTCCTCTCAATCCCTCTTCTCCCTTTCCTTCTCCCTTTCCGTCTCCCCAAGTCTGCGCTCTCTCTGTCGAAGGTCTTCCTGAGCTCCCTTGTCATCAACTCTTCTATCCTTTTCTTTCCTCTCTGTCTTCCATCCAATCATGCTATTCCGTCCTGTCACCTGATCCTCTCCTGCCTCTTGTTATCGCCTTCCCCTTCTGTCTCTTACGCTGGTCTTAATATCTCCTTTCATCACTTTCCTACCTCTCTTTGTCCTGTGTGTCCACCTATTTCCTTTATCTCCTCCTACCTTCTATCCTTTCCCCTTCCCTTCTTCCTACTTTCTTATATTCCCTCTTCCGCCTCTTCTATCCACTTACCCCTCATGGTAGTGTAATTCCTGATTCCATCTAGCCAACTGCCCGCTATCTTTCTTTCTAACCCTTTCCCGATACCCTGCCATACCCCTCAATCCACACTCTCTCCAGCGCTATTAAGCCGCCTCTGGGGTCCTTTGCCTGCCACGCTGCTCTGTTGACGTCATCTGTGTGGTCTTTCCGTTTTTGCACCTCCAAGATATGGCGTCGGTTGCATCGTCTCTATAGGATGACGTCCTTCCGGTCCGCTGCCATCTTGGATCGCCCTTCGAGATGTGGTAGAGGTCTGTGTCCGCGCTCCCACTTCCCGCCATCCATACCTTCCGGCTTCTGCGGTTCAGCTTGAATCCAGGTAACCTCCATCACCACCGCCATCTTCTCCGTTCGGCCAATGCTTTTCAACAAAAAGGTAAGGGGAATCATAAGTACTGGAGAATGTCTTTATTTCCTTTTCTGGCAGGTCGCGGCATCTAGGTTAATGCTGAGTCTCTTGCTTCCTCTTAGTGACTTTTGGCAATTTGGTGTGGAATACCTGGAACCTCTGAAACGTTATCGTAACTTTAAACCCATTAAACTTGAAAACAATGCCTTAGCTTGGAACTATGATGCTTTATTTGCAGAATAGAGTTAACTCTTGGCTCTTTGTGTTTTGGGCGACCTGGGGTTTTGTACCCATATGGGATCCGGAGGTGTCCCCTCGGGCTCTGCACCAGTGGGTGCGTCCCCTAGCCCCAGTTTGTGCCGGAAGGAGGGTCCCCCCTCAGGCTCTCTCATTGTGACCGAGCGTTGCCCTCGAGGATCATGGGGGACACTGGGGAAAATGGGGAATGATGGGAAGATCATGAGGGACGCTGCGGAAAATGGGGAATGATGGGAAGATCATGGGGGACACTGGGGAAATTGGGAACGATGAGAAGATCATGGGGGACGCTTGGGAAATGGGGAACGATGGGCAGATGATGGGGGACACTGGGGAAAATGGGGAAGGATGGGAAGATCATGAGGGACGCTGTGGAAAATGGGGAACGATAGGAAGATCATGGGGGACACTGGGGAAAATGGGGAATGATGGGAAGATCATGGGGGACACTGTGGAAAATGGGGAATGATGGGAAGATCATGGGGGACGCTGGGGAAAATGTGGAAGAATGGGAAGATCATGGGGAGCGCTGGGGAAAATGGGGAACAATGGGAAGTTCATGGGGGATGCTGGGGAAAATGGGGAACGATGGTAAGATCCTGGGAGACACTTGGGAAAATGGGGAACGATGGGAAGATCATGGGGGACACTGGGGAAAATGGGGAAGAATGGGAAGATCATGGGGGATACTGGGGAAAATGGGGAACGATGGGAAGATCATGAGGGACACTGGGGAAAATGGGGAAGGATGGGAAGATCATGAGGGACGCTGTGGAAAATGGGGAACGATGGGAAGATCAAAGGGGGACACTGGGGAAAATGGGGAACGATGGGAAGATCATGGAGAATGCTGGGGAAAATGGGGAACGATGGGAAGATCATGGGGGATGCTGGGGAAATGGGGAAGGATGGGAAGATCATGGGGGACGCTGGTGAAAATGGGGAATGATGGGAAGATTTTGGGGGATGCTGGGGAAAATGGGGAACGATGGGAAGATCATGAGGGACACTGGGGAAAATGGGGAAGGATGGGAAGATCATGAGGGACGCTGTGGAAAATGGGGAACGATGGGAAGATCAAAGGGGGACACTGGGGAAAATGGGGAACGATGGGAAGATCATGGAGAATGCTGGGGAAAATGGGGAACGATGGGAAGATCATGGGGGATGCTGGGGAAATGGGGAAGGATGGGAAGATCATGGGGGACGCTGGTGAAAATGGGGAATGATGGGAAGATTTTGGGGGATGCTGGGGAAAATGGGGAAGGATGGGAAGTTCATAGGGATGTTGGGGAAAATGGGGAACGATGGGAAGATCATGGGGGACACTGGGGAAAATGGGGAACATTGGGAAGATCATTGGGGACACTGGGGAAAATGTGGAACGATGGGAAGATCATGGGGGACACTAGAGAAAATGGGGAACGATGGGGGGACTGGGGAAAATGGGGAAGGATTGGAAGATCATGAGGGACGCTGTGGAAAATGGGGAACGATGGGAAGATCATGCAGGATGCTGGGGAAAATGGGGAACGATGGGAAGATCAAAGGGGGACACTGGGGAAAATGGGGAAGGATGGGAAGATCATGAGGGACGCTGTGGAAAATGGGGAACGATGGGAAGATCATGGAGGATGCTGGGGAAAATGGGGAACGATGGGAAGATCATGGGGGATGCTGGGGAAATGGGGAAGGATGGGAAGATCATGGGGGACGCTGGTGAAAATGGGGAACGATGGGAAGATTTTGGGGGATGCTGGGGAAAATGGGGAAGGATGGGAAGATCATGGGGGACACTGGGGAAAATGGGGAACTATGGGAAGATCATGGGGGACACTGGGGAAAATGGGGAAGAATGGGAAGATCATGGGGGACACTGGGGAAAATGGGGAACAATGGGAAGATTTTGGGGGATGCTGGGGAAAATGGGGAAGGATGGGAAGTTCATAGGGGATGCTGGGGAAAATGGGGAAGGATGGGAAGTTCATAGGGGATGCTGGGGAAAATGGGGAACGATGGGAAGATCATGGGGGACACTGGGGAAAATGGGGAGCGATGGGAAGACCATGGGGGACACTGGGGAAAATGGGGAAGAATGGGAAGATCATGGGGGACACTGGGGAAAATGGGGAACGATGGGAAGATTTTGGGGGATGCTGGGGAAAATGGGGAAGGATGGGAAGTTCATAGGGGATGCTGGGGAAAATGGGGAACGATGGGAAGATCATGGGGGACACTGGGGAAAATGGGGAGCGATGGGAAGATCATGGGGGACACTGGGGAAAATGTGGAACGATGGGAAGATAATGAGGGATGCTGGGGAAAATGGGGAATGATGGGAAGATCATGGGGGACACTGGGGAAAATGGGGAAGGATGGGAAGATCATGAGGGACGTTGTGGAAAATGGGGAACAATGGGAAGATCAAAGGGGGACACTGGGGAAAATGGGGAATGATGGGAAGATCATGGAGAATGTTGGGGAAAATGGGAATGATGGGAAGATCATGGGGGATGCTGGGGAAATGGGGAAGGATGGGAAGATCATGGGGGACGCTGGTGAAAATGGGGAATGATGGGAAGATTTTGGGGGATGCTGTGGAAAATGGGGAAGGTTGGGAAGATCAAAGGGGGACACTGGGGAAAATGGGGAACGATGGGAAGATCATGGAGAATGCTGGGGAAAATGGGGAACGATAAGAAGATCATGGGAGATGCTGGGGAAATGGGGAAGGATGGGAAGATCATGGGGGACGCTGGTGAAAATGGGGAATGATGGGAAGATTTGGGGGGATGCTGGGGAAAATGGGGAAGGATGGGAAGTTCATAGGGGATGCTGGGGAAAATGGGGAACGATGGGAAGATCATGGGGGACACTGGGGAAAATGGGGAACAATGGGTAGATCATTGGGGACACTGGGAAAAATGGGGAATGATGGGAAGATCATGGGGGACACTGGGGAAAATGGGGAACGATGGTAAGATCATGGGGGACACTGGGGAAAATGGGGAACGATGGGAAGATCATGGGGGACACTGGGGAAAATGGGGAAGGATGAAAAGATCATAGGGGATGCTGGGGAAAATGGGGAACGATGGGAAGATCATGGGGGACACTGGGGAAAATGGGGAAGAATGGGAAGATCATGGGGGGCGCTGGGGAAAATGGGGAACGATTGGAAGTTCATGGGGGATGCTGGGAAAAATGGGGAACGATGGGAAGATCATGGGGGATGCTGGGGAAATGGGGAAGGATGGGAATATCATGGGGGATGCTGGTGAAAATGGGGAACGATGGGAAGATTTTGGGGGATTCTGGGGAAAATGGGGAAGGATGGGAAGTTCATACGGGATGCTGGGGAAAATGGGGAAGGATGGGAAGTTCATAGGGGATGCTGGGGAAAATGGGGAACGATGGGAAGATCATGGGGGACACTGGGGAAAATGGGGAACGATGGGAAGATCATGGGGGACACTGGGGAAAATGGGGAGCGATGGGAAACTCATGGGGGACACTGGGGAAAATGTGGAACGATGGGAAGATAATGAGGGATGCTGGGGAAAATGGGGAATGATGGGAAGATCATGGGGGACACTGGGGAAAATGGGGAACGATGGGCAGATGATGGGGGACACTGGGGAAAATGGGGAAGGATGGGAAGATCATGAGGGACGCTGTGGAAAATGGGGAACGATAGGAAGATCATGGGGGACACTGGGGAAAATGGGGAACGATGGGAAGATCATGGGGGATGCTGGGGAAAATGGGGAACGATGGGAAGATCATGGGGGACACTGGGGAAAATGGGGAACAATGGGAAGATCATTGGGGACACTGGGGAAAATGGGTAACAATGGGAAGATCATGGGGGACACTGTGGAAAATGGGGAACGATGGGAAGATCATGGGGGACACTGGGGAAAATGTGGAAGAATGGGAAGATCATGGGGAGCGCTGGGGAAAATGGGGAACGATTGGAAGATCATGGAGGATGTTGGGGAAAATGGGGAACGATGGGAAGATCATGGGGGATGCTGGGGAAATTGGGAAGGATGGGAAGATCATGGGGGACGCTGGTGAAAATGGTGAACGATGGGAAGATTTTGGGGGATGCTGGGGAAAATGGGGAAGGATGGGAAGTTCATAGGGGATGCTGGGGAAAATGGGGAGCGATGGGAAGATCATGGGGGACACTGGGGAAAATGTGGAACGATGGGAAGATCATGAGAGTCGCTGGGGAAAATGGGGAACGATGGGAGGATCATGGGGGACACTGAGGAAAATGGGGAACGATGGGCAGATGATTGGGGACACTGGGGAAAATGGGGAAGAATGGGAAGATCATGGGGGATACTGGGGAAAATGGGGAACGATGGGAAGATCATGAGGGACACTGGGGAAAATGGGGAACAATGGGAAGATCATGGGGGACACTGGGGAAAATGGGGAGCGATGGGAAACTCATGGGGGACACTGGGGAAAATGTGGAACGATGGGAAGATAATGAGGGACGCTGGGGAAAATGGGGAACGATGGGCAGATGATGGGGGACACTGGGGAAAATGGGGAAGGATGGGAAGATCATGAGGGACGCTGTGGAAAATGGGGAACGATAGGAAGATCATGGGGGACACTGGGGAAAATGGGGAATGATGGGAAGATCATGGGGGATGCTGGGGAAAATGGGGAACGATGGGAAGATCATGGGGGACACTGGGGAAAATGGGGAACAATGGGAAGATAATTGGGGACACTGGGGAAAATGGGTAACAATGGGAAGATCATGGGGGACACTGTGGAAAATGGGGAACGATGGGAAGATCATGGGGGACGCTGGGGAAAATGTGGAAGAATGGGAAGATCATGGGGAGCGATGGGGAACAATGGGAAGTTCATGGGGGACGCTGGGGAAAATGGGGAACGATGGTAAGAACCAGGGAGACACTTGGGAAAATGGGGAAGGATGGGAAGATCATGGGGGACGCTGTGGAAAATGGGGAACGATGGGAAGATCAAAGGGGGACACTGGGGAAAATGGGGAACGATGGGAAGATCATGGAGAATGCTGGGGAAAATGGGGAACATTGGGAAGATCATTGGGGACACTGGGGAAAATGTGGAACGATGGGAAGAGCATGGGGGACACTGGGGAAAATGGGGAGCGATGGGAAACTCATGGGGGACACTAGAGAAAATGGGGAACGATGGGAAGATCAAAGGGGGACAATGGGGAAAATGGGGAAGGATGGGAAGATCATGAGGGACGCTGTGGAAAATGGGGAACGATGGGAAGATCATGGAGGATGCTGGGGAAAATGGGGAACGATGGGAAGATCATGGGGGATGCTGGGGAAATGGGGAAGGATGGGAAGATCATGGGGGACGCTGGTGAAAATGGGGAACGATGGGAAGATTTTGGGGGATGCTGGGGAAAATGGGGAAGGATGGGAAGATCATGGGGGACACTGGGGAAAATGGGGAACTATGGGAAGATCATGGGGGACACTGGGGAAAATGGGGAAGAATGGGAAGATCATGGGGGATGCTGGGGAAAATGTGGAACGATGGGAAGATAATGAGGGATGCTGGGGAAAATGGGGAATGATGGGAAGATCATGGGGGACACTGGGGGAAATGGGGAACGATGGGCAGATGATGGGGGACACTGGGGAAAATGGGGAAGAATGGGAAGATCATGGGGGATACTGGGGAAAATGGGGAAGGATGGGGAGATTTTGGGGGATGCTGGGGAAGGATGGGAAGTTCATAGGGGATGCTGGGGAAAATGGGGAACGATGGGAAGATGATGGGGGACGCTGGGGAAAATGGGGAAGGATGGGAAGATCATGAGGGACGTTGTGGAAAATGGGGAACAATGGGAAGATCAAAGGGGGACACTGGGGAAAATGGGGAATGATGGGAAGATCATGGAGAATGTTGGGGAAAATGGGAATGATGGGAAGATCATGGGGGATGCTGGGGAAATGGGGAAGGATGGGAAGATCATGGGGGACGCTGGTGAAAATGGGGAATGATGGGAAGATTTTGGGGGATGCTGTGGAAAATGGGGAAGGATGGGAAGATCAAAGGGGGACACTGGAGAAAATGGGGAATGATGGGAAGATCATGGAGAATGCTGGGGAAAATGGGGAACGATAAGAAGATCATGGGAGATGCTGGGGAAATGGGGAAGGATGGGAAGATCATGGGGGACGCTGGTGAAAATGGGGAATGATGGGAAGATTTTGGGGGATGCTGGGGAAAATGGGGAAGGATGGGAAGTTCATAGGGGATGCTGGGGAAAATGGGGAGCGATGGGAAGATCATGGGGGACACTGGGGAAAATGTGGAACGATGGGAAGATCATGAGAGTCGCTGGGGAAAATGGGGAACGATGGGAGGATCATGGGGGACACTGGGGAAAATGGGGAACAATGGGTAGATCATTGGGGACACTGGGGAAAATGGGGAATGATGGGAAGATCATGGGGGACACTGGGGAAAATGGGGAACGATGGTAAGATCATGGGGGACACTGGGGAAAATGGGGAACGATGGGAAGATCATGGGGGACACTGGGGAAAATGGGGAAGGATGGGAAGATCATGGGGGATGCTGGGGAAAATGGGGAACGATGGGAAGATCATGGGGGACACTGGGGAAAATGGGGAACAATGGGAAGATCATGGGGGGCGCTGGGGAAAATGGGGAACGATTGGAAGTTCATGGGGGATGCTGGGGAAAATGGGGAATGATGGGAAGATCATGGGGGATGCTGGGGAAATGGGGAAGGATGGGAAGATCATGGGGGATGCTGGTGAAAATGGGGAACGATGGGAAGATTTTGGGGGATGCTGGGGAAAATGGGGAAGGATGGGAAGTTCATAGGGGATGCTGGGGAAAATGGGGAAGGATGGGAAGTTCATAGGGGATGCTGGGGAAAATGGGGAACATTGGGAAGATCATGGGGGACACTGGGGAAAATGGGGAACGATGGGAAGATCATGGGGGACACTGGGGAAAATGGGGAGCGATGGGAAGATCATGGGGGACACTGGGGAAAATGTGGAACGATGGGAAGATAATGAGGGATGCTGGGGAAAATGGGGAATGATGGGAAGATCATGGGGGACACTGGGGGAAATGGGGAACGATGGGCAGATGATGGGGGACACTGGGGAAAATGGGGAAGAATGGGAAGATCATGGGGGATACTGGGGAAAATGGGGAAGGATGGGGAGATTTTGGGGGATGCTGGGGAAGGATGGGAAGTTCATAGGGGATGCTGGGGAAAATGGGGAACGATGGGAAGATCATGGGGGACACTGGGGAAAATGGGGAACAATGGGAAGATCATGGGGGGCGCTGGGGAAAATGGGGAACGATTGGAAGTTCATGGGGGATGCTGGGGAAAATGGGGAATGATGGGAAGATCATGGGGGATGCTGGGGAAATGGGGAAGGATGGGAAGATCATGGGGGACACTGGGGAAAATGGGGAACAATGGGCAGATGATGGGGGACACTGGGGAAAATGGGGAAGAATGGTAAGATCATGGGGGATACTGGGGAAAATGGGGAAGGATGGGAAGATCATGAGGGACGCTGTGGAAAATGGGGAACGATGGGAAGATCATGGGGGACACTGGGGAAAATGGGGAACGATGGGAAGATCATGGGGGACACTGGGGAAAATGGGGAATGATGGGAAGATCATGAGGGACGCTGTGGAAAATGGGGAACGATGGGAAGATCATGGAGGATGCTGGGGAAAATGGGGAACGATGGGAAGATCATGGGGGACACTGGGGAAAATGGGGAAGGATGGGAAGATCATGAGGGACGCTGTGGAAAATGGGGAACGATGGGAAGATCATGGAGGATGCTGGGGAAAATGGGGAACGATGGGAAGATCATGGGGGACACTGGGGAAAATGGGGAAGGATTGGAAGATCATGAGGGACGCTGTGGAAAATGGGGAACGATGGGAAGGTCATGGAGGATGCTGGGGAAAATGGGGAACGATGGGAAGATCATGGGGGACACTGGGGAAAATGGGGAAGGATGGGAAGATCATGAGGGACGCTGTGGAAAATGGGGAACGATGGGAAGATCATGGAGGATGCTGGGGAAAATGGGGAACGATGGGAAGATCATGGGGGATGCTGGGGAAATGGGGAAGGATGGGAAGATCATGGGGGACGCTGGTGAAAATGGGGAACGATGGGAAGATTTTGGGGGATGCTGGGGAAAATGGGGAAGGATGGGAAGTTCATAGGGGATGCTGGGGAAAATGGGGAACGATGGGAAGATCATGGGGGACACTGGGGAAAATGGGGAACTATGGGAAGATCATGGGGGACACTGGGGAAAATGGGGAACGATGGGAAGATTTTGGGGGATGCTGGGGAAAATGGGGAAGGATGGGAAGTTCATAGGGGCTGCTGGGGAAAATGGGGAACGATGGGAAGATGATGGGGGACACTGGGGAAAATGGGGAAGAATGGGAAGATCATGGGGGATACTGGGGAAAATGGGGAAGGATGGGAAGATCATGAGGGACGCTGTGGAAAATGGGGAATGATGGGAAGATCATGGGGGACACTGGGAAAATGGGGAACGATGGGAAGATCATGAGGGACACTGGGGAAAATGGGGAAGGATGGGAAGATAATGAGGGACGTTGTGGAAAATGGGGAACAATGGGAAGATCAAAGGGGGACACTGGGGAAAATGGGGAACGATGGGAAGATCATGGAGAATATTGGGGAAAATGGGAATGATGGGAAGATCATGGGGGATGCTGGGGAAATGGGGAAGGATGGGAAGATTTTGGGGGATGCTGTGGAAAATGGGGAAGGATGGGAAGTTCATAGGGGATGCTGGGGAAAATGGGGATCGATGGGAAGATCTTGGGGGACACTGGGGAAAATAGGGAACGATGGGAAGATCATGGGGGACACTGGGGAAAATGGGGAACGATGGGAAGATCATGGGGGACACTGGGGAAAATGGGGAACGATGGGAAGATCATGGGGGACACTGGGGAAAATGGGGAAGGATGGGAAGATCATGGGGGATGCTGGGGAAAATGGGGAACGATGGGAAGATCATGGGGGACACTGGGGAAAATGGGGAACAATGGGAAGATCATTGGGGACACTGGGGAAAATGGGGAACGATGGGAAGATCATGGGTTACACTGGGGAAAATGTGGAAGAATGGGAAGAACATGGGGGGCGCTGGGGAAAATGGGGAACGATTGGAAGTTCATGGAGGATGCTGGGGAAAATGGGGAAAGATGGTAAGATCATGGGAGACACTTGGGAAAATGGGGAAGGATGGGAAGATCATGGGGGACACAGGGGAAAATGGGGAGCGATGGGAAGATCATGGGGGACACTGGGGAAAATGTGGAACGATGGGAAGATCATGAGGGACGCTGGGGAAAATGGGGAATGATGGGAAGATCATGGGGGACACTGGGGAAAATGGGGAACGATGGGCAGATGATGGGGGACACTGGGGAAAATGGGGAAGAATGGTAAGATCATGGGGGATACTGGGGAAAATGGGGAAGGATGGGAAGATGATGGGGGACAATGGGGAACGATGGGAAGATCATGGGGGACACTGGGGAAATGGGGAAGGATGGGAAGATCATGAGAGACGCTTGGGAAAATGGGGAACGATGGGAAGATCATGGGGGACACTGGGGACAATGGGGAACGATGGGAAGATCATGGAGAATGCTGGGGAAAATGAGGAACGATGGGAAGATCATGGGGGATGCTGGGGAAATGGGGAAGGATGGGAAGATCATGGGGGACGCTGGTGAAAATGGGGAATGATGGGAAGATCATGTGGGACACTGGGGAAAATGGGGAACGATGGGAAGATCATGGGGGACGCTGGGGAAAATGGGGAACGATGGTAAGATCCTGGGAGACACTTGGGAAAATGGGGAAGGATGGGAAGATCATAGGAGATGCTGGGGAAAATGGGGAAGGATGGGAAGTTCATAGGGGATGCTGGGGAAAATGGGGAAGGATGGGAAGTTCATAGGGGATGCTGGGGAAAATGGGGAAGGATGGGAAGTTCATAGGGGATGCTGGGGAAAATGGGGAACGATGGGAAGATCATGGGGGACACTGGGGAAAATTGGGAACGATGGGAAGATCATGAGGGACACTGGGGAAAATGGGGAGCGATGGGTAGATCATGGGGGACACTGGGGAAAATGTGGAACGATGGGAAGATAATGAGGGATGCTGGGGAAAATGGGGAATGATGGGAAGATCATGGGGGACACTGGGGAAAATGGGGAACGATGGGCAGATGATGGGGGACACTGGGGAAAATGGGGAAGGATGGGAAGATCATGAGGGACGCTGTGGAAAATGGGGAACGATAGGAAGATCATGGGGGACACTGGGGAAAATGGGGACGATGGGAAGATCATGGAGGATGCTGGTGAAAATGGGGAACGATGGGGAGATTTTGGGGGATGCTGGGGAAAATGGGGAAGGATGGGAAGTTCATAGGGGATGCTGGGGAAAATGGGGAACGATGGGAAGATCATGGGGGACACTGGGGAAAATGGGGAACGATGGGAAGATCATGGGGGACACTGGGGAAAATGGGGAAGAATGGGAAGATCATGGGGGATGCTGGGCAAAATTGGGAACGATGGGAATATCATGGGGGACACTGGGGAAAATGGGGAACAATGGGAAGATCATGGGGGACGCTGGGGAAAATGGGGAACGATTGGAAGATCATGGGTTACACTGGGGAAAATGGGAAACAATGGGAAGAACATGGGGGACACTGGGGAAAATGGGGAACGATGGGAAGATCATGGGGGACACTGGGGAAAATTGGGAAGGATGGGAAGATCATGAGGGACGCTGTGGAAAATGGGGAACGATGGGAAGATCAAAGGGGACGCTGGGGAAAATGGGGAACATTGGGAAGATCATGGGGGACACTGGGGAAAATGGGGAACAATGGGAAGATCATTGGGGGACACTGGGGAAAATGGGGAACGATTGGAAGATCATGGAGGATGTTGGGGAAAATGGGGAACGATGGGAATATCATGGGGGACACTGGGGAAAATGGGGAACGATGGGAAGATCATGGGGGACGCTGGGGAAAATGGGGAACGATGGGAAGATCATGGGTTACACTGGGGAAAATGGGAAACAATGGGAAGATCATGGGGGACACTGGGGAAAATGGGGAACGATGGGAAGATCATGGGGGACACTGGGGAAAATTGGGAAGGATGGGAAGATCATGAGGGACGCTGTGGAAAATGGGGAACGATGGGAAGATCAAAGGGGGACGCTGGGGATAATGGGGAACATTGGGAAGATCATGGGGGACACTGGGGAAAATGGGGAACAATGGGAAGATCATGGGGGACACTGGGGAAAATGGGGAACGATGGGAAGATCGTGGGGGATGCTGGGGAAAATGTGGAAGAATGGGAAGATCATGGGGAGCGCTGGGGAAAATGGGGAACAATGGGAAGTTCATGGGGGACGCTGGAGAAAATGGGGAACGATGGTAAGATCCTGGGAGACACTTGGGAAAATGGGGAAGGATGGGAAGATCATGGGGGACACAGGGGAAAATGGGGAACGATGGGAGGATCATGGGGGACACTGGGGAAAATGGGGAACGATGGGCAGATGATGGGGGACACTGGGGAAAATGGGGAAGAATGGGAAGATCATGGGGGATACTGGGGAAAATGGGGAAGGATGGGAAGATCATGAGGGACGCTGTGGAAAATGGGGAATGATGGGAAGATCATGGGGGACACTGGGGAAAATGGGGAACGATGGGAAGATCATGAGGGACACTTGGGAAAATGGGGAAGGATGGGAAGATCATGAGGGACGCTGTGGAAAATGGGGAACGATGGGAAGATCAAAGGGGGACACTGGGGAAAATGGGGAATGATGGGAAGATCATGGAGAATGCTGGGGAAAATGGGGAACAATGGGAAGATTTTGGGGGATGCTGGGGAAAATGGGGAAGGATGGGAAGTTCATAGGGGATGCTGGGGAAATGGGGAAGGATGGGAAGATCATGGGGGACACTGAGGAAAATGGGGAATGATGGTAAGATCCTGGGAGACACTTGGGAAAATGGGGAAGGATGGGAAAGATCATGGGGGACACTGGGGAAAATGGGGAACTATGGGAAGATCATTGGGGACACTGGGGAAAATGGGGAACGATGGGAAGATCATGGGGGACGCTGAGGAAAATGGGGAACAATGGGAAGATCATTGGGGACACTGGGGAAAATGGGGAACGATGGGAAGATCATGGGTTACACTGGGGAAAATGTGGAAGAATGGGAAGAACATGGGGGGCGCTGGGGAAAATGGGGAACGATTGGAAGTTCATGGAGGATGCTGGGGAAAATGGGGAAAGATGGTAAGATCATGGGAGACACTTGGGAAAATGGGGAAGGATGGGAAGATCATGGGGGACACAGGGGAAAATGGGGAGCGATGGGAAGATCATGGGGGACACTGGGGAAAATGTGGAACGATGGGAAGATCATGAGGGACGCTGGGGAAAATGGGGAATGATGGGAAGATCATGGGGGACACTGGGGAAAATGGGGAACGATGGGCAGATGATGGGGGACACTGGGGAAAATGGGGAAGAATGGTAAGATCATGGGGGATACTGGGGAAAATGGGGAAGGATGGGAAGATGATGGGGGACAATGGGGAACGATGGGAAGATCATGGGGGACACTGGGGAAATGGGGAAGGATGGGAAGATCATGAGAGACGCTTGGGAAAATGGGGAACGATGGGAAGATCATGGGGGACACTGGGGACAATGGGGAACGATGGGAAGATCATGGAGAATGCTGGGGAAAATGAGGAACGATGGGAAGATCATGGGGGATGCTGGGGAAATGGGGAAGGATGGGAAGATCATGGGGGACGCTGGTGAAAATGGGGAATGATGGGAAGATCATGTGGGACACTGGGGAAAATGGGGAACGATGGGAAGATCATGGGGGACGCTGGGGAAAATGGGGAACGATGGTAAGATCCTGGGAGACACTTGGGAAAATGGGGAAGGATGGGAAGATCATAGGAGATGCTGGGGAAAATGGGGAAGGATGGGAAGTTCATAGGGGATGCTGGGGAAAATGGGGAAGGATGGGAAGTTCATAGGGGATGCTGGGGAAAATGGGGAAGGATGGGAAGTTCATAGGGGATGCTGGGGAAAATGGGGAACGATGGGAAGATCATGGGGGACACTGGGGAAAATTGGGAACGATGGGAAGATCATGAGGGACACTGGGGAAAATGGGGAGCGATGGGTAGATCATGGGGGACACTGGGGAAAATGTGGAACGATGGGAAGATAATGAGGGATGCTGGGGAAAATGGGGAATGATGGGAAGATCATGGGGGACACTGGGGAAAATGGGGAACGATGGGCAGATGATGGGGGACACTGGGGAAAATGGGGAAGGATGGGAAGATCATGAGGGACGCTGTGGAAAATGGGGAACGATAGGAAGATCATGGGGGACACTGGGGAAAATGGGGACGATGGGAAGATCATGGAGGATGCTGGTGAAAATGGGGAACGATGGGGAGATTTTGGGGGATGCTGGGGAAAATGGGGAAGGATGGGAAGTTCATAGGGGATGCTGGGGAAAATGGGGAACGATGGGAAGATCATGGGGGACACTGGGGAAAATGGGGAACGATGGGAAGATCATGGGGGACACTGGGGAAAATGGGGAAGAATGGGAAGATCATGGGGGATGCTGGGCAAAATTGGGAACGATGGGAATATCATGGGGGACACTGGGGAAAATGGGGAACAATGGGAAGATCATGGGGGACGCTGGGGAAAATGGGGAACGATTGGAAGATCATGGGTTACACTGGGGAAAATGGGAAACAATGGGAAGAACATGGGGGACACTGGGGAAAATGGGGAACGATGGGAAGATCATGGGGGACACTGGGGAAAATTGGGAAGGATGGGAAGATCATGAGGGACGCTGTGGAAAATGGGGAACGATGGGAAGATCAAAGGGGACGCTGGGGAAAATGGGGAACATTGGGAAGATCATGGGGGACACTGGGGAAAATGGGGAACAATGGGAAGATCATTGGGGGACACTGGGGAAAATGGGGAACGATTGGAAGATCATGGAGGATGTTGGGGAAAATGGGGAACGATGGGAATATCATGGGGGACACTGGGGAAAATGGGGAACGATGGGAAGATCATGGGGGACGCTGGGGAAAATGGGGAACGATGGGAAGATCATGGGTTACACTGGGGAAAATGGGAAACAATGGGAAGATCATGGGGGACACTGGGGAAAATGGGGAACGATGGGAAGATCATGGGGGACACTGGGGAAAATTGGGAAGGATGGGAAGATCATGAGGGACGCTGTGGAAAATGGGGAACGATGGGAAGATCAAAGGGGGACGCTGGGGATAATGGGGAACATTGGGAAGATCATGGGGGACACTGGGGAAAATGGGGAACAATGGGAAGATCATGGGGGACACTGGGGAAAATGGGGAACGATGGGAAGATCGTGGGGGATGCTGGGGAAAATGTGGAAGAATGGGAAGATCATGGGGAGCGCTGGGGAAAATGGGGAACAATGGGAAGTTCATGGGGGACGCTGGAGAAAATGGGGAACGATGGTAAGATCCTGGGAGACACTTGGGAAAATGGGGAAGGATGGGAAGATCATGGGGGACACAGGGGAAAATGGGGAACGATGGGAGGATCATGGGGGACACTGGGGAAAATGGGGAACGATGGGCAGATGATGGGGGACACTGGGGAAAATGGGGAAGAATGGGAAGATCATGGGGGATACTGGGGAAAATGGGGAAGGATGGGAAGATCATGAGGGACGCTGTGGAAAATGGGGAATGATGGGAAGATCATGGGGGACACTGGGGAAAATGGGGAACGATGGGAAGATCATGAGGGACACTTGGGAAAATGGGGAAGGATGGGAAGATCATGAGGGACGCTGTGGAAAATGGGGAACGATGGGAAGATCAAAGGGGGACACTGGGGAAAATGGGGAATGATGGGAAGATCATGGAGAATGCTGGGGAAAATGGGGAACAATGGGAAGATTTTGGGGGATGCTGGGGAAAATGGGGAAGGATGGGAAGTTCATAGGGGATGCTGGGGAAATGGGGAAGGATGGGAAGATCATGGGGGACACTGAGGAAAATGGGGAATGATGGTAAGATCCTGGGAGACACTTGGGAAAATGGGGAAGGATGGGAAAGATCATGGGGGACACTGGGGAAAATGGGGAACTATGGGAAGATCATTGGGGACACTGGGGAAAATGGGGAACGATGGGAAGATCATGGGGGACGCTGAGGAAAATGGGGAATGATGGTAAGATCCTTGGAGACACTTGGGAAAATGGGGAAGGATGGGAATATCATGGGGGACACCGGGGAAAATGGGGAGCGATGGGAAGATCATGGGGGACACTGGGGAAAATGTGGAACGATGGGAAGATCATGAGAGACGCTGGGGAAAATGGGGAACAATGGGAGGATCATGGGGGACACTGGGGAAAATGGGGAACGATGGGCAGATGATGGGGGACACTGGGGAAAATGGGGAAGAATGGGAAGATCATGGGGGATACTGGGGAAAATGGGGAAGGATGGGAAGATAATGAGGGACGCTGTGGAAAATGGGGAATGATGGGAAGATCATGGGGGACACTGGGGAAAATGGGGAACGATGGGAAGATCATGAGGGACACTGGGGAAAATGGGGAAGGATGGGAAGATCATGAGGGACGCTGTGGAAAATGGGGAACGATGGGAAGATCGAAGGGGGACACTGGGGAAAATGGGGAACGATGGGAAGATCATGGAGAATGCTGGGGAAAATGGGGAACGATGGGAAGATCATGGGGGATGCTGGGGAAATGGGGAAGGATGTTAAGATCATGGGGGACACTGGGGAAAATGGGGAATGATGGGAAGATCATGGGGGACACTGGGGAAAATGGGGAACGATGGGAAGATCATGGGGGACACTGGGGAAAATGGGGAACATTGGGAAGATCATTGGGGACACTGGGGAAAATGTGGAACGATGGGAAGATCATGGGGGACACTAGGGAAAATGGGGAACGATGGGAAGATCATGAGGGACGCTGTGGAAAATGGGGAACGATGGGAAGATCATGGAGGATGCTGGGGAAAATGGGGAACGATGGGAAGATCATGGGGGATGCTGGGGAAATGGGGAAGGATGGGAAGATCATGGGGGATGCTGGTGAAAATGGGGAACGATGGGACGATTTTGGGGGATGCTGGGGAAAATGGGGAAGGATGGGAAGATCATGAGGGACGCTGTGGAAAATGGGGAATGATGGGAAGTTCATAGGGGATGCTGGGGAAAATGGGGAACGATGGGAAGATCATGGGGGACACTGGGGAAAATGGGGAACTATGGGAAGATCATGGGGGACACTGGGGAAAATGGGGAAGAATGGGAAGATCATGGGGGATGCTGGGGAAAATGGGGAACGATGGGAAGATTTTGGGGGATGCTGGGGAAAATGGGGAAGGATGGGAAGTTCATAGGGGATGCTGGGGAAAATGGGGAACGATGGGAAGATGATGGGGGACACTGGGGAAAATGGGGAAGAATGGGAAGATCATGGGGGATACTGGGGAAAATGGGGAAGGATGGGAAGATAATGAGGGACACTGTGGAAAATGGGGAACAATGGGAAGATCAAAGGGGGACACTGGGGAAAATGGGGAACGATGGGAAGATCATGGAGAATGTTGGGGAAAATGGGAATGATGGGAAGATCATGGGGGATGCTGGGGAAATGTTGAAGGATGGGAAGATCATGGGGGACGCTGGTGAAAATGGGGAATGATGGGAAGATTTTGGGGGATGCTGTGGAAAATGGGGAACAATGGGAAGATCATGGGGGACACTGGGGAAAATGTGGAAGAATGGGAAGAACATGGGGGGCGCTGGGGAAAATGGGGAACGATTGGAAGTTCATGGAGGATGCTGGGGAAAATGGGGAACAATGGTAAGATCATGGGAGACACTTGGGAAAATGGGGAAGGATGGGAAGATCATGGGGGACACAGGGGAAAATGGGGAGCGATGGGAAGATCATGGGGGACACTGGGGAAAATGTGGAACGATGGGAAGATCATGAGGGACGCTGGGGAAAATGGGGAATGATGGGAAGATCATGGGGGACACTGGGGAAAATGGGGAACAATGGGCAGATGATGGGGACACTGGGGAAAATGGGGAAGAATGGTAAGATCATGGGGGATACTGGGGAAAATGGGGAAGGATGGGAAGATCATGAGGGACGCTGTGGAAAATGGGGAACGATGGGAAGATCATGGGGAAACTGGGGAAAATGGGGAACGATGGGAAGATCATGGGGGACACTGGGGAAAATGGGGAATGATGGGAAGATCATGAGGGACGCTGTGGAAAATGGGGAACGATGGGAAGATCATGGAGGATGCTGGGGAAAATGGGGAACGATGGGAAGATCATGGGGGACACTGGGGAAAATGGGGAAGGATGGGAAGATCATGAGGGACGCTGTGGAAAATGGGGAACGATGGGAAGATCATGGAGGATGCTGGGGAAAATGGGGAACGATGGGAAGATCATGGGGGATGCTGGGGAAATGGGGAAGGATGGGAAGATCATGGGGGATGCTGGTGAAAATGGGGAACGATGGGACGATTTTGGGGGATGCTGGGGAAAATGGGGAAGGATGGGAAGATCATGAGGGACGCTGTGGAAAATGGGGAATGATGGGAAGTTCATAGGGGATGCTGGGGAAAATGGGGAACGATGGGAAGATCATGGGGGACACTGGGGAAAATGGGGAACTATGGGAAGATCATGGGGGACACTGGGGAAAATGGGGAAGAATGGGAAGATCATGGGGGATGCTGGGGAAAATGGGGAACGATGGGAAGATTTTGGGGGATGCTGGGGAAAATGGGGAAGGATGGGAAGTTCATAGGGGATGCTGGGGAAAATGGGGAACGATGGGAAGATGATGGGGGACACTGGGGAAAATGGGGAAGAATGGGAAGATCATGGGGGATACTGGGGAAAATGGGGAAGGATGGGAAGATAATGAGGGACACTGTGGAAAATGGGGAACAATGGGAAGATCAAAGGGGGACACTGGGGAAAATGGGGAACGATGGGAAGATCATGGAGAATGTTGGGGAAAATGGGAATGATGGGAAGATCATGGGGGATGCTGGGGAAATGTTGAAGGATGGGAAGATCATGAGGGACGCTGGGAAAAATGGGGAATGATGGGAAGATCATGGGGGACACTGGGGAAAATGGGGAACAATGGGCAGATGATGGGGACACTGGGGAAAATGGGGAAGAATGGTAAGATCATGGGGGATACTGGGGAAAATGGGGAAGGATGGGAAGATCATGAGGGACGCTGTGGAAAATGGGGAACGATGGGAAGATCATGGGGAAACTGGGGAAAATGGGGAACGATGGGAAGATCATGGGGGACACTGGGGAAAATGGGGAATGATGGGAAGATCATGAGGGACGCTGTGGAAAATGGGGAACGATGGGAAGATCATGGAGGATGCTGGGGAAAATGGGGAACGATGGGAAGATCATGGGGGACACTGGGGAAAATGGGGAAGGATGGGAAGATCATGAGGGACGCTGTGGAAAATGGGGAACGATGGGAAGATCATGGAGGATGCTGGGGAAAATGGGGAACGATGGGAAGATCATGGGGGACACTGGGGAAAATGGGGAAGGATTGGAAGATCATGAGGGACGCTGTGGAAAATGGGGAACGATGGGAAGGTCATGGAGGATGCTGGGGAAAATGGGGAACGATGGGAAGATCATGGGGGACACTGGGGAAAATGGGGAAGGATGGGAAGATCATGAGAGCCGCTGTGGAAAATGGGGAACGATGGGAAGATCATGGAGGATGCTGGGGAAAATGGGGAACGATGGGAAGATCATGGGGGATGCTGGGGAAATGGGGAAGGATGGGAAGATCATGGGGGACGCTGGTGAAAATGGGGAACGATGGGAAGATTTTGGGGGATGCTGGGGAAAATGGGGAAGGATGGGAAGTTCATAGGGGATGCTGGGGAAAATGGGGAACGATGGGAAGATCATGGGGGACACTGGGGAAAATGGGGAACTATGGGAAGATCATGGGGGACACTGGGGAAAATGGGGAATGATGGGAAGATTTTGGGGGATGCTGGGGAAAATGGGGAAGGATGGGAAGTTCATAGGGGCTGCTGGGGAAAATGGGGAACGATGGGAAGATGATGGGGGACACTGGGGAAAATGGGGAAGAATGGGAAGATCATGGGGGATACTGGGGAAAATGGGGAAGGATGGGAAGATCATGGGGGATGCTGGGGAAAATGGGGAACGATGGGAAGATCATGGGGGACACTGGGGAAAATGGGGAACAATGGGAAGATCATGGGGGGCGCTGGGGAAAATGGGGAACGATTGGAAGTTCATGGGGGATGCTGGGGAAAATGGGGAATGATGGGAAGATCATGGGGGATGCTGGGGAAATGGGGAAGGATGGGAAGATCATGGGGGACACTGGGGAAAATGGGGAACAATGGGCAGATGATGGGGGACACTGGGGAAAATGGGGAAGAATGGTAAGATCATGGGGGATACTGGGGAAAATGGGGAAGGATGGGAAGATCATGAGGGACGCTGTGGAAAATGGGGAACGATGGGAAGATCATGGGGGACACTGGGGAAAATGGGGAACGATGGGAAGATCATGGGGGACACTGGGGAAAATGGGGAATGATGGGAAGATCATGAGGGACGCTGTGGAAAATGGGGAACGATGGGAAGATCATGGAGGATGCTGGGGAAAATGGGGAACGATGGGAAGATCATGGGGGACACTGGGGAAAATGGGGAAGGATGGGAAGATCATGAGGGACGCTGTGGAAAATGGGGAACGATGGGAAGATCATGGAGGATGCTGGGGAAAATGGGGAACGATGGGAAGATCATGGGGGACACTGGGGAAAATGGGGAAGGATTGGAAGATCATGAGGGACGCTGTGGAAAATGGGGAACGATGGGAAGGTCATGGAGGATGCTGGGGAAAATGGGGAACGATGGGAAGATCATGGGGGACACTGGGGAAAATGGGGAAGGATGGGAAGATCATGAGGGACGCTGTGGAAAATGGGGAACGATGGGAAGATCATGGAGGATGCTGGGGAAAATGGGGAACGATGGGAAGATCATGGGGGATGCTGGGGAAATGGGGAAGGATGGGAAGATCATGGGGGACGCTGGTGAAAATGGGGAACGATGGGAAGATTTTGGGGGATGCTGGGGAAAATGGGGAAGGATGGGAAGTTCATAGGGGATGCTGGGGAAAATGGGGAACGATGGGAAGATCATGGGGGACACTGGGGAAAATGGGGAACTATGGGAAGATCATGGGGGACACTGGGGAAAATGGGGAACGATGGGAAGATTTTGGGGGATGCTGGGGAAAATGGGGAAGGATGGGAAGTTCATAGGGGCTGCTGGGGAAAATGGGGAACGATGGGAAGATGATGGGGGACACTGGGGAAAATGGGGAAGAATGGGAAGATCATGGGGGATACTGGGGAAAATGGGGAAGGATGGGAAGATCATGAGGGACGCTGTGGAAAATGGGGAATGATGGGAAGATCATGGGGGACACTGGGAAAATGGGGAACGATGGGAAGATCATGAGGGACACTGGGGAAAATGGGGAAGGATGGGAAGATAATGAGGGACGTTGTGGAAAATGGGGAACAATGGGAAGATCAAAGGGGGACACTGGGGAAAATGGGGAACGATGGGAAGATCATGGAGAATATTGGGGAAAATGGGAATGATGGGAAGATCATGGGGGATGCTGGGGAAATGGGGAAGGATGGGAAGATTTTGGGGGATGCTGTGGAAAATGGGGAAGGATGGGAAGTTCATAGGGGATGCTGGGGAAAATGGGGATCGATGGGAAGATCTTGGGGGACACTGGGGAAAATAGGGAACGATGGGAAGATCATGGGGGACACTGGGGAAAATGGGGAACGATGGGAAGATCATGGGGGACACTGGGGAAAATGGGGAACGATGGGAAGATCATGGGGGACACTGGGGAAAATGGGGAAGGATGGGAAGATCATGGGGGATGCTGGGGAAAATGGGGAACGATGGGAAGATCATGGGGGACACTGGGGAAAATGGGGAACAATGGGAAGATCATTGGGGACACTGGGGAAAATGGGGAACGATGGGAAGATCATGGGTTACACTGGGGAAAATGTGGAAGAATGGGAAGAACATGGGGGGCGCTGGGGAAAATGGGGAACGATTGGAAGTTCATGGAGGATGCTGGGGAAAATGGGGAAAGATGGTAAGATCATGGGAGACACTTGGGAAAATGGGGAAGGATGGGAAGATCATGGGGGACACAGGGGAAAATGGGGAGCGATGGGAAGATCATGGGGGACACTGGGGAAAATGTGGAACGATGGGAAGATCATGAGGGACGCTGGGGAAAATGGGGAATGATGGGAAGATCATGGGGGACACTGGGGAAAATGGGGAACGATGGGCAGATGATGGGGGACACTGGGGAAAATGGGGAAGAATGGTAAGATCATGGGGGATACTGGGGAAAATGGGGAAGGATGGGAAGATGATGGGGGACAATGGGGAACGATGGGAAGATCATGGGGGACACTGGGGAAATGGGGAAGGATGGGAAGATCATGAGAGACGCTTGGGAAAATGGGGAACGATGGGAAGATCATGGGGGACACTGGGGACAATGGGGAACGATGGGAAGATCATGGAGAATGCTGGGGAAAATGAGGAACGATGGGAAGATCATGGGGGATGCTGGGGAAATGGGGAAGGATGGGAAGATCATGGGGGACGCTGGTGAAAATGGGGAATGATGGGAAGATCATGTGGGACACTGGGGAAAATGGGGAACGATGGTAAGATCATGGGGGACACTGGGGAAAATGGGGAAGGATGGGAAGATCATGAAGGATGCTGGGGAAAATGGGGAACGATGGGAAGATCATGGGGGACACTGGGGAAAATGGGGAACAATGGGAAGATCATTGGGGACACTGGGGAAAATGGGGAACGATGGGAAGATCATGGGGGACACTGGGGAAAATGGGGAAGGATGGGAAGATCATGAGGGACGCTGTGGAAAATGGGGAACGATGGGAAGATCAAAGGGGGACACTGGGGAAAATGGGAAACGATGGGAAGATCATGGAGAATGCTGGGGAAAATGGGGAACGATGGGAAGATCATGGGGGATGCTGGGGAAATGGGGAAGGATGGGAAGATCATGGGGGACACTGGGGAAAATGGGGAAGGATGGGAAGATCATGGGGGATGCTGGGGAAAATGGGGAACGATGGGAAGATCATGGGGGACACTGGGGAAAATGGGGAACATTGGGAAGATCATTGGGGACACTGGGGAAAATGTGGAACGATGGGAAGATCATGGGGGACACTAGGGAAAATGGGGAACGATGGGAAGATCATGAGGGACGCTGTGGAAAATGGGGAACGATGGGAAGATCATGGAGGATGCTGGGGAAAATGGGGAACGATGGGAAGATCATGGGGGATGCTGGGGAAATGGGGAAGGATGGGAAGATCATGGGGGATGCTGGTGAAAATGGGGAACGATGGGACGATTTTGGGGGATGCTGGGGAAAATGGGGAAGGATGGGAAGTTCATAGGGGATGCTGGGGAAAATGGGGAACGATGGGAAGATCATGGGGGACACTGGGGAAAATGGGGAAGAATGGGAAGATCATGGGGGATACTGGGGAAAATGGGGAAGGATGGGAAGATCATGAGGGACACTGTGGAAAATGGGGAATGATGGGAAGATCATGGGGGACACTGGGGAAAATGGGGAACGATGGGAAGATCATGAGGGACACTGGGGAAAATGGGGAAGGATGGGAAGATCATGAGGGACATTGTGGAAAATGGGGAACAATGGGAAGATCAAAGGGGGACACTGGGGAAAATGGGGAACGATGGGAAGATCATGGAGAATGTTGGGGAAAATGGGAATGATGGGAAGATCATGGGGGATGCTGGGGAAATGGGGAAGGATGGGAAGATCATGCGGGACGCTGGTGAAAATGGGGAATGATGGGAAGATTTTGGGGGATGCTGTGGAAAATGGGGAACAATGGGAAGATCATGGGGGACACTGGGGAAAATGTGGAAGAATGGGAAGAACATGGGGGGCGCTGGGGAAAATGGGGAACGATTGGAAGTTCATGGAGGATGCTGGGGAAAATGGGGAACGATGGTAAGATCATGGGAGACACTTGGAAAATGGGGAAGGATGGGAAGATCATGGGGGACACTGGGGAAAATGTGGAATGATGGGAAGATCATGGGGGACACTGGGGAAAATGGGGAACAATGGGCAGATGATGGGGGACACTGGGGAAAATGGGGAATGATGGGAAGATCATGAGGGACGCTGTGGAAAATGGGGAACGATGGGAAGATCATGGAGGATGCTGGGGAAAATGGGGAACGATGGGAAGATCATGGGGGACACTGGGGAAAATGGGGAAGGATGGGAAGATCATGAGGGACGCTGTGGAAAATGGGGAACGATGGGAAGATCATGGAGGATGCTGGGGAAAATGGGGAACGATGGGAAGATCATGGGGGACACTGAGGAAAATGGGGAAGGATTGGAAGATCATGAGGGACGCTGTGGAAAATGGGGAACGATGGGAAGGTCATGGAGGATGCTGGGGAAAATGGGGAACGATGGGAAGATCATGGGGGACACTGGGGAAAATGGGGAAGGATGGGAAGATCATGAGGGACGCTGGGGAAAATGGGGAACGATGGTAAGATCATGGGAGACACTTGGAAAATGGGGAAGGATGGGAAGATCATGGGGGACACTGGGGAAAATGTGGAACGATGGGAAGATCATGAGGGACGCTGGGGAAAATGGGGAATGATGGGAAGATCATGGGGGACACTGGGGAAAATGGGGAACAATGGGCAGATGATGGGGGACACTGGGGAAAATGGGGAATGATGGGAAGATCATGAGGGACGCTGTGGAAAATGGGGAACGATGGGAAGATCATGGAGGATGCTGGGGAAAATGGGGAACGATGGGAAGATCATGGGGGACACTGGGGAAAATGGGGAAGGATGGGAAGATCATGAGGGACGCTGTGGAAAATGGGGAACGATGGGAAGATCATGGAGGATGCTGGGGAAAATGGGGAACGATGGGAAGATCATGGGGGACACTGAGGAAAATGGGGAAGGATTGGAAGATCATGAGGGACGCTGTGGAAAATGGGGAACGATGGGAAGGTCATGGAGGATGCTGGGGAAAATGGGGAACGATGGGAAGATCATGGGGGACACTGGGGAAAATGGGGAAGGATGGGAAGATCATGAGGGACGCTGTGGAAAATGGGGAACGATGGGAAGATCATGTCGGATGCTGGGGAAAATGGGGAATGATGGGAAGATCATGGGGGATGCTGGGGAAATGGGGAAGGATGGGAAGATCATGGGGGACGCTGGTGAAAATGGGGAACGATGGGAAGATTTTGGGGGATGCTGGGGAAAATGGGGAAGGATGGGAAGTTCATAGGGGATGCTGGGGAAAATGGGGAACGATGGGAAGATCATGGGGGACACTGGGGAAAATGGGGAACGATGGGCAGATGATGGGGGACAATGGGGAACGATGGGAAGATCATGGAGAATGCTGGGGAAAATGGGGAATGATGGGAAGATCATGGGGGATGCTGGGGAAATGGGGAAGGATGGGAAGATCATGGGGGACGCTGGTGAAAATGGGGAATGATGGGAAGATTTTGGGGGATGCTGGGGAAAATGGGGAAGGATGGGAAGTTCATAGGGGATCCTGGGGAAAATGGGGAATGATGGGAAGATCAAGGGGGATACTGGGGAAAATGGGGAACAATGGGTAGATCATTGGGGACACTGGGGAAAATGGGGAATGATGGGAAGATCATGTGGGACACTGGGGAAAATGGGGAACGATGGTAAGATAATGGGGGACACTGGGGAAAATGGGGAACTTTGGGAAGATCATGGGGGACACTGGGGAAAATGGGGAAGAATGGTAAGATCATGGGGGACACTGGGGAAAATGGGGAAGGATGGGAAGATCAAGGGGGACACTGGGGAAAATGGGGAACAATGGGTAGATCATTGGGGACACTGGGGAAAATGGGGAATGATGGGAAGATCATGTGGGACACTGGGGAAAATGGGGAACGATGGTAAGATCATGGGGGACACTGGGGAAAATGGGGAACGATGGGAAGATCATGGGGGACACTGGGGAAAATGGGGAAGGATGGGAAGATCATGAAGGATGCTGGGGAAAATGGGGAACGATGGGAAGATCATGGGGGACACTGGGGAAAATGGGGAACAATGGGAAGATCATTGTGGACACTGGGGAAAATGGGGAACGATGGGAAGATCATGGGGGACACTGGGGAAAATGTGGAAGAATGGGAAGATCATGGGGGGCGCTGGGGAAATGGGGAACGATTGGAAGTTCATGGGGGATGCTGGGGAAAATGGGGAACGATGGGAAGATCATGGGGGATGCTGGGGAAATGGGGAAGGATGGGAAGATCATGGGGGATGCTGGGGAAATGGGGAAGGATGGGAAGATCATGGGGGATGCTGGTGAAAATGGGGAACGATGGGAAGATTTTGGGGGATGCTGGGGAAAATGGGGAAGGATGGGAAGTTCATAGGGGATGCTGGGGAAAATGGGGAAGGATGGGAAGATCCTGGGGGACACAGGGGAAAATGGGGAGCGATGGGAAGATCATGGGGGACACTGGGGATAATGTGGAATGATGGGAAGATCATGAGGGACGCTGGGGAAAATGGGGAATGATGGGAAGATCATGGGGGACACTGGGGAAAATGGGGAAGGATGGTAAGATCATGGGGGATACTGGGGAAAATGGGGAAGGATGGGAAGATCATGAGGGACACAGGGGAAAATGGGGAGCGATGGGAAGATCATGGGGGACACTGGGGAAAATGTGGAACGATGGGAAGATCATGAGGGACGCTGGGGAAAATGGGGAATGATGGGAAGATCATGGGGGACACTGGGGAAAATGGGGAACGATGGGCAGATGATGGGGGACACTGGGGAAAATGGGGAAGAATGGTAAGATCATGGGGGACACTGGGGAAAATGGGGAAGGATGGGAAGATCATGAGGGACGCTGTGGAAAATGGGGAACGATGGGAAGATCAAAGGGGGACACTGGGGAAAATGGGGAACGATGGGAAGATCATGGAGAATGCTGGGGAAAATGGGGAATGATGGGAAGATCATGGGGGACACTGGGGAAAATGGGGAACGATGGGAAGATCATGGGGGACACTGGGGAAAATGGGGAAGGATGGGAAGATCATGAAGGATGCTGGGGAAAATGGGGAACGATGGGAAGATCATGGGGGACACTGGGGAAAATGGGGAACAATGGGAAGATCATTGTGGACACTGGGGAAAATGGGGAACGATGGGAAGATCATGGGGGACACTGGGGAAAATGTGGAAGAATGGGAAGATCATGGGGGGCGCTGGGGAAATGGGGAACGATTGGAAGTTCATGGGGGATGCTGGGGAAAATGGGGAACGATGGGAAGATCATGGGGGATGCTGGGGAAATGGGGAAGGATGGGAAGATCATGGGGGATGCTGGGGAAATGGGGAAGGATGGGAAGATCATGGGGGATGCTGGTGAAAATGGGGAACGATGGGAAGATTTTGGGGGATGCTGGGGAAAATGGGGAAGGATGGGAAGTTCATAGGGGATGCTGGGGAAAATGGGGAAGGATGGGAAGATCCTGGGGGACACAGGGGAAAATGGGGAGCGATGGGAAGATCATGGGGGACACTGGGGATAATGTGGAATGATGGGAAGATCATGAGGGACGCTGGGGAAAATGGGGAATGATGGGAAGATCATGGGGGACACTGGGGAAAATGGGGAAGGATGGTAAGATCATGGGGGATACTGGGGAAAATGGGGAAGGATGGGAAGATCATGAGGGACACAGGGGAAAATGGGGAGCGATGGGAAGATCATGGGGGACACTGGGGAAAATGTGGAACGATGGGAAGATCATGAGGGACGCTGGGGAAAATGGGGAATGATGGGAAGATCATGGGGGACACTGGGGAAAATGGGGAACGATGGGCAGATGATGGGGGACACTGGGGAAAATGGGGAAGAATGGTAAGATCATGGGGGACACTGGGGAAAATGGGGAAGGATGGGAAGATCATGAGGGACGCTGTGGAAAATGGGGAACGATGGGAAGATCAAAGGGGGACACTGGGGAAAATGGGGAACGATGGGAAGATCATGGAGAATGCTGGGGAAAATGGGGAATGATGGGAAGATCATGGGGGATGCTGGGGAAATGGGGAAGGATGGGAAGATCATGGGGGACGCTGGTGAAAATGGGGAATGATGGGAAGATTTTGGGGGATGCTGGGGAAAATGGGGAAGGATGGGAAGTTCATTGGGGATGCTGGGGAAAATGGGGAACGATGGGAAGATCATGGGGGACACTGGGGAAAATGGGGAAGGATGGGAAGATCATGGGGGATGCTGGGGAAAATGGGGAACGATGGGAAGATCATGGGGGACACTGGGGAAAATGGGGAACAATGGGAAGATCATTGGGGACACTGGGGAAAATGGGGAACGATGGGAAGATCATGGGGGACGCTGGGGAAAATGTGGAAAAATGGGAAGATCATGGGGGGCGCTGGGGAAAATGGGGAACGATTGGAAGTTCATGGGGGATGCTGGGGAAAATGGGGAACGATGGGAAGATCATGGGGGATGCTGGGGAAATGGGGAAGGATGGGAAGATCATGGGGGATGCTGGTGAAAATGGGGAACGATGGGAAGATCATGGGGGACACTGGGGAAAATGTGGAAGAATGGGAAGAACATGGGGGGCGCTGGGGAAAATGGGGAACGATTGGAAGTTCATGGAGGATGCTGGGGAAAATGGGGAACGATGGTAAGATCATGGGAGACACTTGGAAAATGGGGAAGGATGGGAAGATCATGGGGGACACTGGGGAAAATGTGGAACGATGGGAAGATCATGAGGGACGCTGGGGAAAATGGGGAATGATGGGAAGATCATGGGGGACACTGGGGAAAATGGGGAACAATGGGCAGATGATGGGGGACACTGGGGAAAATGGGGAATGATGGGAAGATCATGAGGGACGCTGTGGAAAATGGGGAACGATGGGAAGATCATGGAGGATGCTGGGGAAAATGGGGAACGATGGGAAGATCATGGGGGACACTGGGGAAAATGGGGAAGGATGGGAAGATCATGAGGGACGCTGTGGAAAATGGGGAACGATGGGAAGATCATGGAGGATGCTGGGGAAAATGGGGAACGATGGGAAGATCATGGGGGACACTGGGGAAAATGGGGAAGTATTGGAAGATCATGAGGGACGCTGTGGAAAATGGGGAACGATGGGAAGGTCATGGAGGATGCTGGGGAAAATGGGGAATGATGGGAAGATCATGGGGGACACTGGGGAAAATGGGGAAGGATGGGAAGATCATGAGGGACGCTGTGGAAAATGGGGAACGATGGGAAGATCATGGAGGATGCTGGGGAAAATGGGGAATGATGGGAAGATCATGGGGGATGCTGGGGAAATGGGGAAGGATGGGAAGATCATGGGGGACGCTGGTGAAAATGGGGAACGATGGGAAGATTTTGGGGGATGCTGGGGAAAATGGGGAAGGATGGGAAGTTCATAGGGGATGCTGGGGAAAATGGGGAACGATGGGAAGATCATGGGGGACACTGGGGAAAATGGGGAACTATGGGAAGATCATGGGGGACACTGGGGAAAATGGGGAAGAATGGGAAGATCATGGGGGACACAGGGGAAAATGGGGAGCGATGGGAAGATCATGGGGGACACTGGGGAAAATGGGGAAGGATGGGAAGATCATGAGGGACGCTGTGGAAAATGGGGAACGATGGGAAGATCATGGGGGACACTGGGGAAAATGGGGAAGGATGGGAAGATCATGAGGGACGCTGTGGAAAATGGGGAACGATGGGAAGATCATGGAGGATGCTGGGGAAAATGGGGAATGATGGGAAGATCATGGGGGATGCTGGGGAAATGGGGAAGGATGGGAAGATCATGAGAGACGCTTGGGAAAATGGGGAACGATGGGAAGATCATGGGGGACACTGGGGAAAATGGGGAACGATGGGCAGATGATGGGGGACAATGGGGAACGATGGGAAGATCATGGAGAATGCTGGGGAAAATGGGGAATGATGGGAAGATCATGGGGGATGCTGGGGAAATGGGGAAGGATGGGAAGATCATGGGGGACGCTGGTGAAAATGGGGAATGATGGGAAGATTTTGGGGGATGCTGGGGAAAATGGGGAAGGATGGGAAGTTCATAGGGGATCCTGGGGAAAATGGGGAACGATGGGAAGATCAAGGGGGACACTGGGGAAAATGGGGAACAATGGGTAGATCATTGGGGACACTGGGGAAAATGGGGAATGATGGGAAGATCATGTGGGACACAGGGGAAAATGGGGAACGATGGTAAGATCATGGGGGACACTGGGGAAAATGGGGAACTTTGGGAAGATCATGGGGGACACTGGGGAAAATGGGGAAGAATGGTAAGATCATGGGGGACACTGGGGAAAATGGGGAAGGATGGGAAGATCAAGGGGGACACTGGGGAAAATGGGGAACAATGGGTAGATCATTGGGGACACTGGGGAAAATGGGGAATGATGGGAAGATCATGTGGGACACTGGGGAAAATGGGGAAGGATGGGAAGATCATGAAGGATGCTGGGGAAAATGGGGAACGATGGTAAGATCATGGGGGACACTGGGGAAAATGGGGAACAATGGGAAGATCATTGTGGACACTGGGGAAAATGGGGAACGATGGGAAGATCATGGGGGACACTGGGGAAAATGTGGAAGAATGGGAAGATCATGGGTGGCGCTGGGGAAATGGGGAACGATTGGAAGTTCATGGGGGATGCTGGGGAAAATGGGGAACGATGGGAAGATCATGGGGGATGCTGGGGAAATGGGGAAGGATGGGAAGATCATGGGGGATGCTGGGGAAATGGGGAAGGATGGGAAGATCATGGGGGATGCTGGTGAAAATGGGGAACGATGGGAAGATTTTGGGGGATGCTGGGGAAAATGGGGAAGGATGGGAAGTTCATAGGGGATGCTGGGGAAAATGGGGAAGGATGGGAAGATCCTGGGGGACACAGGGGAAAATGGGGAGCGATGGGAAGATCATGGGGGACACTGGGGATAATGTGGAATGATGGGAAGATCATGAGGGACGCTGGGGAAAATGGGGAATGATGGGAAGATCATGGGGGACACTGGGGAAAATGGGGAACGATGGGAAGATCATGGGGGACACTGGGGAAAATGGGGAAGGATGGGAAGATCATGAGGGACGCTGTGGAAAATGGGGAATGATGGGAAGATCATGGAGGATGCTGGGGAAAATGGGGAATGATGGGAAGATCATGGGGGATGCTGGGGAAATGGGGAAGGATGGGAAGATCATGAGAGACGCTTGGGAAAATGGGGAACGATGGGAAGATCATGGGGGACACTGGGGAAAATGGGGAACGATGGGCAGATGATGGGGGACAATGGGGAACGATGGGAAGATCATGGAGAATGCTGGGGAAAATGGGGAATGATGGGAAGATCATGGGGGATGCTGGGGAAATGGGGAAGGATGGGAAGATCATGGGGGACGCTGGTGAAAATGGGGAATGATGGGAAGATTTTGGGGGATGCTGGGGAAAATGGGGAAGGATGGGAAGTTCATAGGGGATCCTGGGGAAAATGGGGAACGATGGGAAGATCAAGGGGGACACTGGGGAAAATGGGGAATGATGGGAAGATCATGTGGGACACTGGGGAAAATGGGGAACAATGGGTAGATCATTGGGGACACTGGGGAAAATGGGGAATGATGGGAAGATCATGTGGGACACAGGGGAAAATGGGGAACGATGGTAAGATCATGGGGGACACTGGGGAAAATGGGGAACTTTGGGAAGATCATGGGGGACACTGGGGAAAATGGGGAAGAATGGTAAGATCATGGGGGACACTGGGGAAAATGGGGAAGGATGGGAAGATCAAGGGGGACACTGGGGAAAATGGGGAAGAATGGTAAGATCATGGGGGACACTGGGGAAAATGGGGAACGATGGGCAGATGATGGGGGACACTGGGGAAAATGGGGAAGAATGGTAAGATCATGGGGGACACTGGGGAAAATGGGGAAGGATGGGAAGATCATGAGGGACGCTGTGGAAAATGGGGAACGATGGGAAGATCAAAGGGGGACACTGGGGAAAATGGGGAACGATGGGAAGATCATGGAGAATGCTGGGGAAAATGGGGAATGATGGGAAGATCATGGGGGATGCTGGGGAAATGGGGAAGGATGGGAAGATCATGGGGGACGCTGGTGAAAATGGGGAATGATGGGAAGATTTTGGGGGATGCTGGGGAAAATGGGGAAGGATGGGAAGTTCATTGGGGATGCTGGGGAAAATGGGGAACGATGGGAAGATCAAGGGGGACACTGGGGAAAATGGGGAACGATGGGTAGATCATTGGGGACACTGGGGAAAATGGGGAATGATGGGAAGATCATGGGGGACACTGGGGAAAATGGGGAACGATGGTAAGATCATGGGGGACACTGGGGAAAATGGGGAACGATGGGAAGATCATGGGGGACACTGGGGAAAATGGGGAAGGATGGGAAGATCATGGGGGATGCTGGGGAAAATGGGGAACGATGGGAAGATCATGGGGGACACTGGGGAAAATGGGGAACAATGGGAAGATCATTGGGGACACTGGGGAAAATGGGGAACGATGGGAAGATCATGGGGGACGCTGGGGAAAATGTGGAAAAATGGGAAGATCATGGGGGGCGCTGGGGAAAATGGGGAACGATTGGAAGTTCATGGGGGATGCTGGGGAAAATGGGGAACGATGGGAAGATCATGGGGGACACTGGGGAAAATGGGAAAGGATGGGAAGTTCATAGGGGATGCTGGGGAAAATGGGGAAGGATGGGAAGATCATGGGGGACACAGGGGAAAATGGGGAGCGATGGGAAGATCATTGGGGAAAATGGGGAACGATGGGAAGATCATGGGGGACACTGGGGAAAATGTGGAAGAATGGGAAGAACATGGGGGGCGCTGGGGAAAATGGGGAACGATGGTAAGATCATGGGAGACACTTGGGAAAATGGGGAAGGATGGGAAGATCATGGGGGACACAGGGGAAAATGGGGAGCGATGGGAAGATCATGGGGGACACTGGGGAAAATGTGGAACGATGGGAAGATCATGAGGGACGCTGGGGAAAATGGGGAATGATGGGAAGATCATGGGGGACACTGGGGAAAATGGGGAACGATGGGAAGATCATGAGGGACGCTGTGGAAAATGGGGAACAATGGGAAGATCATGGAGGATGCTGGGGAAAATGGGGAATGATGGGAAGATCATGGGGGATGCTGGGGAAATGGGGAAGGATGGGAAGATCATGAGAGACGCTTGGGAAAATGGGGAATGATGGGAAGATCATGGGGGACACTGGGGAAAATGGGGAAGAATGGTAAGATCATGGGGGATACTGGGGAAAATGGGGAAGGATGGGAAGATCATGAGGGACACAGGGGAAAATGGGGAGCGATGGGAAGATCATGGGGGACACTGGGGAAAATGTGGAACGATGGGAAGATCATGAGGGACGCTGGGGAAAATGGGGAATGATGGGAAGATCATGGGGGACACTGGGGAAAATGGGGAACGATGGGCAGATGATGGGGGACACTGGGGAAAATGGGGAAGAATGGTAAGATCATGGGGGACACTGGGGAAAATGGGGAAGGATGGGAAGATCATGAGGGACGCTGTGGAAAATGGGGAACGATGGGAAGATCAAAGGGGGACACTGGGGAAAATGGGGAACGATGGGAAGATCATGGAGAATGCTGGGGAAAATGGGGAACGATGGGAAGATCATGGGGGATGCTGGGGAAATGGGGAAGGATGGGAAGATCATGGGGGACGCTGGTGAAAATGGGGAATGATGGGAAGATTTTGGGGGATGCTGGGGAAAATGGGGAAGGATGGGAAGTTCATAGGGGATCCTGGGGAAAATGGGATCGATGGGAAGATCAAGGGGGACACTGGGGAAAATGGGGAACAATGGGTAGATCATTGGGGACACTGGGGAAAATGGGGAATGATGGGAAGATCATGTGGGACACTGGGGAAAATGGGGAATGATGGTAAGATCATGGGGGACACTGGGGAAAATGGGGAACGATGGGAAGATCATGGGGGACACTGGGGAAAATGGGGAAGGATGGGAAGATCATGAAGGATGCTGGGGAAAATGGGGAACGATGGGAAGATCATGGGGGACACTGGGGAAAATGGGGAACAATGGGAAGATCATTGGGGACACTGGGGAAAATGGGGAACGATGGGAAGATCATGGGGACACTGGGGAAAATGTGGAAGAATGGGAAGATCATGGGGGGCGTTGGGGAAATGGGGAACGATTGGAAGTTCATGGGGGATGCTGGGGAAAATGGGGAACGATGGGAAGATCATGGGGGATGCTGGGGAAATGGGGAAGGATGGGAAGATCATGGGGGATGCTGGTGAAAATGGGGAACGATGGGAAGATTTTGGGGGATGCTGGGGAAAATGGGGAAGGATGGGAAGTTCATAGGGGACGCTGGGGAAAATGGGGAATGATGGGAAGATCATGGGGGACACTGGGGAAAATGGGGAAGAATGGTAAGATCATGGGGGACACTGGGGAAAATGGGGAAGGATGGGAAGATCATGAGGGACGCTGTGGAAAATGGGGAACGATGGGAAGATCAAAGGGGGACACTGGGGAAAATGGGGAACGATGGGAAGATCATGGAGAATGCTGGGGAAAATGGGGAATGATGGGAAGATCATGGGGGATGCTGGGGAAATGGGGAAGGATGGGAAGATCATGGGGGACGCTAGTGAAAATGGGGAATGATGGGAAGATTTTGGGGGATGCTGGGGAAAATGGGGAAGGATGGGAAGTTCATTGGGGATGCTGGGGAAAATGGGGAACAATGGGAAGATCAAGGGGGACACTGGGGAAAATGGGGAACAATGGGTAGATCATTGGGGACACTGGGGAAAATGGGGAATGATGGGAAGATCATGGGGGACACTGGGGAAAATGGGGAACGATGGTAAGATCATGGGGGACACTGGGGAAAATGGGGAACGATGGGAAGATCATGGGGGACACTGGGGAAAAAGGGGAAGGATGGGAAGATCATGGGGGATGCTGGGGAAAATGGGGATAGATGGGAAGATCATGGGGGACACTGGGGAAAATGGGGAACAATGGGAAGATCATTGGGGACACTGGGGAAAATGGGGAACGATGGGAAGATCATGGGGGACGCTGGGGAAAATGTGGAAAAATGGGAAGATCATGGGGGTCGCTGGGGAAAATGGGGAACGATTGGAAGTTCATGGGGGATGCTGGGGAAAATGGGGAACGATGGTAAGATCATGGGAGACACTTGGGAAAATGGGGAAGGATGGGAAGATCATGGGGGACACAGGGGAAAATGGGGAGCGATGGGAAGATCATGGGGGACACTGGGGAAAATGTGGAACGATGGGAAGATCATGAGGGACGCTGGGGAAAATGGGGAATGATGGGAAGATCATGGGGGACACTGGGGAAAATGGGGAACGATGGGCAGATGATGGGGGACACTGGGGAAAATGGGGAAGAATGGTAAGATCATGGGGGATACTGGGGAAAATGGGGAAGGATGGGAAGATCATGAGGGACGCTGTGGAAAATGGGGAACGATGGGAAGATCATGGGGGACACTGGGGAAAATGGGGAACGATGGGAAGATCATAGGGGACACTGGGGAAAATGGGGAAGGATGGGAAGATCATGAGGGACGCTGTGGAAAATGGGGAACGATGGGAAGATCATGGAGGATGCTGGGGAAAATGGGGAATGATGGGAAGATCATGGGGGATGCTGGGGAAATGGGGAAGGATGGGAAGATCATGAGAGACGCTTGGGAAAATGGGGAACGATGGGAAGATCATGGGGGACACTGGGGAAAATGGGGAACGATGGGCAGATGATGGGGGACACTGGGGAAAATGGGGAACGATGGGAAGATCATGGAGAATGCTGGGGAAAATGGGGAACGATGGGAAGATCATGGGGGATGCTGGGGAAATGGGGAAGGATGGGAAGATCATGGGGGACGCTGGTGAAAATGGGGAATGATGGGAAGATTTTGGGGGATGCTGTGGAAAATGGGGAAGGATGGGAAGTTCATAGGGGATCCTGGGGAAAATGGGGAACGATGGGAAGATCAAGGGGGACACTGGGAAAAATGGGGAACAATGGGTAGATCATTGGGGACACTGGGGAAAATGGGGAAGGATGGGAAGATCATGAAGGATGCTGGGGAAAATGGGGAACGATGGGAAGATCATGGGGGACACTGGGGAAAATGGGGAACAATGGGAAGATCATTGGGGACACTGGGGAAAATGGGGAACGATGGGAAGATCATGGGGGACACTGGGGAAAATGTGGAAGAATGGGAAGATCATGGGGGGCGCTGGGGAAAATGGGGAACGATTGGAAGTTCATGGGGGATGCTGGGGAAAATGGGGAACGATGGGAAGATCATGGGGGACGCTGGGGAAAATGGGGAATGATGGGAAGATCATGGAGGACACTGGGGAAAATGGGGAACGATGGGCAGATGATGGGGGACACTGGGGAAAATGGGGAAGAATGGTAAGATCATAGGGGACACTGGGGAAAATGGGGAAGGATGGGAAGATCATGAGGGACGCTGTGGAAAATGGGGAACGATGGGAAGATCAAAGGGAGACACTGGGGAAAATGGGGAACGATGGGAAGATCATGGAGAATGCTGGGGAAAATGGGGAATGATGGGAAGATCATGGGGGATGCTGGGGAAATGGGGAAGGATGGGAAGATCATGGGGGATTCTGGTGAAAATGGAGAATGATGGGAAGATTTTGGGGGATGCTGGGGAAAATGGGGAAGGATGGGAAGTTCATAGGGGATGCTGGGGAAAATGGGGAACGATGGGAAGATCATGGGGGACGCTGGGGAAAATGGGGAATGATGGGAAGATCATGGAGGACACTGGGGAAAATGGGGAACGATGGGCAGATGATGGGGGACACTGGGGAAAATGGGGAAGAATGGTAAGATCATAGGGGACACTGGGGAAAATGGGGAAGAATGGGAAGATCATGGGGGGCGCTGGGGAAAATGGGGAACGATTGGAAGTTCATGGGGGATGCTGGGGAAAATGGGGAACGATGGGAAGATCATGGGGGACGCTGGGGAAAATGGGGAATGATGGGAAGATCATGGAGGACACTGGGGAAAATGGGGAACGATGGGCAGATGATGGGGGACACTGGGGAAAATGGGGAAGAATGGTAAGATCATAGGGGACACTGGGGAAAATGGGGAAGGATGGGAAGATCATGATGGACGCTGTGGAAAATGGGGAACGATGGGAAGATCAAAGGGAGACACTGGGGAAAATGGGGAACGATGGGAAGATCATGGAGAATGCTGGGGAAAATGGGGAATGATGGGAAGATCATGGGGGATGCTGGGGAAATGGGGAAGGATGGGAAGATCAAGGGGGATGCTGGTGAAAATGGAGAATGATGGGAAGATTTTGGGGGATGCTGGGGAAAATGGGGAAGGATGGGAAGTTCATAGGGGATGCTGGGGAAAATGGGGAACGATGGGAAGATCAAGGTGGACACTGGGGAAAATGGGGAACAATGGGTAGATCATTGGGGACACTGGGGAAAATGGGGAATGATGGGAAGATCATGGGGGACACTGGGGAAAATGGGGAACGATGGTAAGATCATGGGGGACACTGGGGAAAATGGGGAACGATGGGAAGATCATGGGGGACACTGGGGAAAATGGGGAAGGATGGGAAGATCATGGGGGATGCTGGGGAAAATAGGGAACGATGGGAAGATCATGGGGGACACTGGGGAAAATGGGGAACAATGGGAAGATCATTGGGGACACTGGGGAAAATGGGGAACGATGGGAAGATCATGGGGGACACTGGGGAAAATGTGGATGAATGGGAAGATCATGGGGGCGCTGGGGAAAATGGGGAACGATTGGAAGTTCATGGGGGATGCTGGGGAAAATGGGGAACTATGGGAAGATCATGGGGGATGCTGGGGAAATGGGGAAGGATGGGAAGATCATGGGGGATGCTGGTGAAAATGGGGAACGATGGGAAGATTTTGGGGGATGCTGGGGAAAATGGGGAAGGATGGGAAGTTCATAGGGGATGCTGGGGAAAATGGGGAAGGATGGGAAGATCATGGGGGACACAGGGGAAAATGGGGAGCGATGGGAAGATCATGGGGGACACTGGGGAAAATGTGGAATGAAGGGAAGATCATGGGGGACACTGGGGAAAATGGGGAAGAATGGTAAGATCATGGGGGATACTGGGGAAAATGGGGAAGGATGGGAAGATCATGAGGGACGCTGTGGAAAATGGGGAACGATGGGAAGATCATGGGGGACGCTGGGGAAAATGGGGGATGATGGGCAGATGATGGGGGACACTGGGGAAAATGGGGAAGAATGGTAAGATCATGGGGGATACTGGGGAAAATGGGGAAGGATGGGAAGATCATGAGGGACGCTGTGGAAAATGGGGAACGATGGGAAGATCATGGGGGACACTGGGGAAAATGGGGAACGATGGGAAGATCATGGGGGACACTGGGGAAAATGGGGAAGGATGGGAAGATCATGGAGGATGCTGGGGAAAATGGGGAAGGATGGGAAGATCATGAGGGACGCTGTGGAAAATGGGGAACGATGGGAAGATCATGGAGAATGCTGGGGAAAATGGGGAACGATGGGAAGATCATGGGGGATGCTGGGGAAATGGGGAAGGATGGGAAGATCATGGGGGATGCTGGTGAAAATGGGGAAGAATGGTAAGATCATGGGGGATACTGGGGAAAATGGGGAACGATGGGAAGATCATGGGGGGCGCTGGGGAAAATGGGGAATGATTGGAAGTTCATGGGGGATGCTGGGGAAAATGGGGAACGATGGTAAGATCATGGGAGACACTTGGGAAAATGGGGAAGGATGGGAAGATCATGGGGGACACAGGGGTAAATGGGGAGCGATGGGAAGATCATGGGGGACACTGGGGAAAATGGGGAACGATGGGCAGATGATGGGGGACACTGGGGAAAATGGGGAAGAATGGGAAGATCATGGGGGATACTGGGTAAAATGGGGAAGGATGGGAAGATCATGAGGGACGCTGTGGAAAATGGGGAACGATGGGAAGATCATGGAGGATGCTGGGGAAAATGGGGAATGATGGGAAGATCATGGGGTATGCTGGGGAAATGGGGAAGGATTGGAAGATCATGAGACGCTTGGGAAAATGGGGAACGATGGGAAGATCATGGGGGACACTGGGGAAAATGGGGAAGAATGGGAAGATCATGGGGGATACTGGGGAAAATGGGGAATGATGGGAAGATCATGGGGGACACTGGGGAAAATGGGGAAGCATTGGAAGATCATGAGGGACGCTGTGGAAAATGGGGAACGATGGGAAGATCATGGAGGATGCTGGGGAAAATGGGGAACGATGGGAAGATCATGGGGGACACTGGGGAAAATGGGGAACAATGGGTAGATCATTGGGGACACTGGGGAAAATGGGGAACGATGGGAAGATCATGGGGGATGCTGGGGAAATGGGGAAGGATGGGAAGTTCATAGGGGACACTGGGGAAAATGGGGAACGATGGGAAGATCATGAGGGACACTGGGGAAAATGGGGAAGGATGGGAAGATCATGAGGGACGCTGTGGAAAATGGGGAATGATGGGAAGATCATGGGGGACACTGGGGAAAATGGGGAACAATGGGAAGATCATGGGGGACACTGGGGAAAATGGGGAACGATGGGAAGATCATGGGGGACACTGGGGAAAATGGGGAAGGATGGGAAGATCATGGGGGACACTGGGGAAAATGGGGAATGATGGGAAGATCATGGGGGACACTGGGGAAAATGGGGAAGGATGGGAAAATCATGGGGGACACTGGGGAAAATGGGGAACATTGGGAAAATCATTGGGGACACTGGGGAAAATGGGGAACGATGGGAAGATCATGGGGGACACTAGTGAATATGGGGAACGATGGGAAGATCATGGGGGACGCTGTGGAAAATGGGGAAGGATTGGAAGGTCATGAGGGACGCTGTGGAAAATGGGGAACGATGGGAAGATCATGGAGGATGCTGGGGAAAATGGGGAACGATGGGAAGATCATGGGGGATGCTGGGGAAATGGGGAAGGATGGGAAGTTCATGGGGGATGCTGGGGAAAATGGGGAAGGATGGGAAGTTCATAGGGGATGCTGGGGAAAATGGGGAACGATGGGAAGATCATGGGTGACACTGGGGAAAATGGGGAACGATGGGAAGATCATGGGGGACACTGGGGAAAATGGGGAACGATGGGAAGATCATGGGGGACACTGGGGAAAATGGGGAAGAATGGGAAGATCATGGGGGATGCTGGGGAAAATGGGGAACGATGGGAAGATCATGGGGGACACTGGGGAAAATGGGGAACGATGGGAAGATCATGGGGGACACTGTGGAAAATGGGGAACGATGGGAAGATCATGGGGGACGCTGGGGAAATTGTGGAAGAATGGGAAGATCATGGGGAGCGCTGGGGAAAATGGGGAACGATGGTAAGATCCTGGGAGACACTTGGGAAAATGGGGAACGATGGGAGGATCATGGGGGACACTGGGGAAAATGGGGAACGATGGTCAGATGATGGGGGACACTGGGGAAAATGGGGAAGAATGGGAAGATCATGGGGGATACTGGGGAAAATGGGGAAGGATGGGAGGATCATGGGGGACACTGGGGAAAATGGGGAACGATGGGCAGATGATGGGGGACACTGGGGAAAATGGGGAAGAATGGGAAGATCATGGGGGATACTGGGGAAAATGGGGAAGGATGGGAAGATCATGAGGGACGCTGTGGAAAATGGGGAACGATGGGAAGATCAAAGGGGGACACTGGGGAAAATGGGGAACGATGGGAAGATCATGGAGAATGCTGGGGAAAATGGGGAACGATGGGAAGATCATGGGGGATGCTGGGGAAATGGGGAAGAATGGGTAGATCATTGGGGACACTGGGGAAAATGGGGAACGATGGGAAGATCATGGGGACACTGGGGAAAATGGGGAACGATGGGAAGATCATGTGGGACACTGGGGAAAATGGGGAACGATGGGAAGATCATGGGGGACACTGGGGAAAATGGGGAAGGATGGGAACATCATGGGGGATGCTGGGGAAAATGGGGAAGGATGGGAAGATCATGGGGGACACTGGGGAAAATGGGGAACATTGGGAAGATCATTGGGGACACTGGGGAAAATGTGGAACGCTGGGAAGATCATGGGGGACACTAGGGAAAATGGGGAACGATGGGAAGATCATGGGGGACACTGGGGAAAATGGGGAATGATGGGAAGATCATGGGGGACACTGGGGAAAATGGGGAACGATGGGAAGATCATGGGGGATGCTGGGGAAATGGGGAAGGATGGGAAGTTCATAGGGGACACTGGGGAAAATGGGGAACAATGGGAAGATCATGAGGGACGCTGTGGAAAATGGGGAACGATGGGAAGATCATGGGGGACACTGGGGAAAATGGGGAACGATGGGAAGATCATGGGGGACACTGGGGAAAATGGGGAAGAATGGGAAGATCATGGGGGATGCTGGGGAAAATGGGGAACGATGGGGGAAACTGGGGAAAATGGGGAACATTGGGAAGATCATTGGGGACACTGGGGAAAATGTGGAATGATGGGAAGATCATGGGGGACACTAGGGAAAATGGGGAATGATGGGAAGATCATGGGGGACACTGGGGAAAATGGGGAAGCATTGGAAGATCATGAGGGACGCTGTGGAAAATGGGGAACGATGGGAAGATCATGGAGGATGCTGGGGAAAATGGGGAACGATGGGAAGATCATGGAGGATGCTGGGGAAAATGGGGAACGATGGGAAGATCATGGGGGAAGCTCGGGAAATGGGGAAGGATGGGAAGATCATGAGGGACACTGGGGAAAATGGGGAAGGATGGGAAGATCATGAGGGACGCTGTGGAAAATGGGGAACGATGGGAAGATCAAAGGGGGACACTGGGGAAAATTGGGAACGATGGGAAGATCATGGAGAATGCTGGGGAAAATGGGGAACGATGGGAAGATCATGGGGGACGCTGGTGAAAATGGGGAATGATGGGAAGATTTTGGGGGATGCTGGGGAAAATGGGGAAGGATGGGAAGTTCATAGGGGATGCTGGGGAAAATGGGGAACGATGGGAAGATCATGGGGGACACTGGGGAAAATGGGGAGCAATGGGTAGATCATTGGGGACACTGGGGAAAATGGGGAACGATGGGAAGATCATGGGGATACTGGGGAAAATGGGGAATGATGGGAAGATCATGGGGGACACTGGGGAAAATGGGGAACGATGGGAAGATCATGGGGGACACTGGGGAAAATGGGGAACATTGGGAAGATCATTGGGGACACTGGGGAAAATGTGGAACGATGGTAAGATCATGGGGGACACTGGGGAAAATGGGGAAGGATGGGAAGATCATGGGGGATGCTGGGGAAAATGGGGAACGATGGGAAGATCATGGGGGACACTGGGGAAAATGGGGAACATTGGGAAGATCATTGGGGACACTGGGGAAAATGTGGAACAACGGGAAGATCATGGGGGACACTAGGGAAAATGGGGAACGATGGGAAGATCATGGAGGATGCTGGGGAAAATGGGGAACGATGGGAAGATCATGGGGGATGCTGGGGAAATGGGGAAGGATGGGTAGATCATTGGGGACACTGGGGAAAATGGGGAACGATGGGAAGATCATGTGGGACACTGGGGAAAATGGGGAATGATGGGAAGATCATGGGGGACACTGGGGAAAATGGGGAAGGATGGGAAGATCATGGGGGATGCTGGGGAAAATGTGGAACGATGGGAAGATCATGGGGGACACTAGGGAAAATGGGGAACGATGGGAAGATCATGGGGGACACTGGGGAAAATGGGGAAGCATTGGAAGATAATGAGGGACGCTGTGGAAAATGGGGAACGATGGGAAGATCATGGAGGATGCTGGGGAAAATGGGGAATGATGGGAAGATCATGGGGGACATTGGGGAAAATGGGGAACAATGGGTAGATCATTGGGGACACTGGGGAAAATGGGGAACGATGGGAAGATCATGGGGGATGCTGGGGAAATGGGGAAGGATGGGAAGTTCATAGGGGACACTGGGGAAAATGGGGAACGATGGGAAGATCATGAGGGACGCTGTGGAAAATGGGGAACGATGGGAAGATCATGGGGGACACTGGGGAAAATGGGGAACATTGGGAAGATCATTGGGGACACTGGGGAAAATGTGGAATGATGGGAAGATCATGGGGGACACTATGGAAAATGGGGAATGATGGGAAGATCATGGGGGACACTGGGGAAAATTGGGAAGCATTGGAAGATCATGAGGGACGCTGTGGAAAATGGGGAACGATGGGAAGATCATGGAGGATGCTGGGGAAAATGGGGAACGATGGGAAGATCATGGGGGAAGCTCGGGAAATGGGGAAGGATGGGAAGATCATGAGGGACACTGGGGAAAATGGGGAAGGATGGGAAGATCATGAGGGACGCTGTGGAAAATGGGGAACGATGGGAAGATCAAAGGGGGACACTGGGGAAAATGGGGAACGATGGGAAGATCATGGAGAATGCTGGGGAAAATGGGGAACGATGGGAAGATCATGGGGGACGCTGGTGAAAATGGGGAATGATGGGAAGATTTTGGGGGATGCTGGGGAAAATGGGGAAGGATGGGAAGTTCATAGGGGATGCTGGGGAAAATGGGGAACGATGGGAAGACCATGGGGGACACTGGGGAAAATGGGGAACAATGGGTAGATCATTGGGGAAACTGGGGAAAATGGGGAACGATGGGAAGATCATGGGGACACTGGGGAAAATGGGGAACGATGGGAAGATCATGGGGGACACTGGGGAAAATGGGGAAGGATGGGAAGATCATGGGGGACACTGGGGAAAATGGGAAACATTGGGAAGATCATTGGGGACACTGGGGAAAATGGGGAACGATGGGAAGATCATGGGGGACACTAGGGAAAATGGGGAACGATGGGAAGATCATGGGGGACACTGGGGAAAATGGGGAAGGATTGGAAGATCATGAGGGACGCTGTGGAAAATGGGGAACGATGGGAAGATCATGGAGGATGCTGGGGAAAATGGGGAACGATGGGAAGATCATGGGGGATGCTGGGGAAAATGGGGAACGATGGGAAGATCATGGGGGACACTGGGGAAAATGGGGAACAATGGGTAGATCATTGGGGACACTGGGGAAAATGGGGAACGATGGGAAGATCATGGGGATACTGGGGAAAATGGGGAACGATGGGAAGATCATGGGGGACACTGGGGAAAATGGGGAACGATGGGAAGATCATGGGGGACACTGGGGAAAATGGGGAACATTGGGAAGATCATTGGGGACACTGGGGAAAATGTGGAACGATGGTAAGATCATGGGGGACACTGGGGAAAATGGGGAAGGATGGGAAGAACATGGGGGATGCTGGGGAAAATGGGGAACGATGGGAAGATCATGGGGGACACTGGGGAAAATGGGGAACATTGGGAAGATCATTGGGGACACTGGGGAAAATGTGGAACGTTGGGAAGATCATGGGGGACACTAGGGAAAATGGGGAACGATGGGAAGATCATGGAGGATGCTGGGGAAAATGGGGAACGATGGGAAGATCATGGGGGATGCTGGGGAAATGGGGAAGGATGGGAAGTTCATAGGGGACACTGGGGAAAATGGGGAACGATGGGAAGATCATGAGGGACACTGGGGAAAATGGGGAAGGATGGGAAGATCATGAGGGACGCTGTGGAAAATGGGGAACGATGGGAAGATCAAAGGGGGACACTGGGGAAAATGGGGAACGATGGGAAGATCATGGGGGATGCTGGGGAAATGGGGAAGGATGGGAAGATCATGGGGGACGCTGGTGAAAATGGGGCATGATGGGAAGATTTTGGGGGATGCTGGGGAAAATGGGGAAGGATGGGAAGTTCATAGGGGATGCTGGGGAAAATGGGGAACGATGGGAAGTTCATAGGGGACACTGGGGAAAATGGGGAACAATGGGCAGATCATTGGGGACACTGGAGAAAATGGGGAACGATGGGAAGATCATGGGGACACTGGGGGAAATGGGGAACGATGGGAAGATCATGGGGGACACTGGGGAAAATGGGGAAGGATGGGAAAATCATGGGGGACACTGGGGAAAATGGGGAACATTGGGAAGATTATTGGGGACCCTGGGGAAAATGGGGAACGATGGGAAGATCATGGGGGACACTAGGGAAAATGGGGAACGATGGGAAGATCATGGGGGACACTGGGGAAAATGGGGAAGGATTGGAAGGTCATGAGGGACGCTGTGGAAAATGGGGAACGATGGGAAGATCATGAAGGATGCTGGGGAAAATGGGGAACGATGGGAAGATTATGGGGGATGCTGGGGAAATGGGGAAGGATGGGAAGTTCATAGGGGATGCTGGGGAAAATGGGGAAGGATGGGAAGTTCATAGGGGATGCTGGGGAAAATGGGGAACGATGGGAAGATAATGGGGGACGCTGGGGAAAATGGGGAATGATGGGAAGATAATGGGTTACACTGGGGAAAATGGGGAACAATGGGAAGATCATGGGGGATACTGGGGAAAATGGGGAACGATGGGAAGATCATGGGGGACACTGGGGAAAATTGGGAAGGATGGGAAGATCATGGGGGACACTGGGGAAAATGGGGAACAACGGGAAGATCATGGGGGACACTGGGGAAAATGGGGAACGATTGGAAGATCATGGAGGATGCTGGGGAAAATGGGGAACGATGGGAAGATCATGGGGGATGCTGGGGAAATTGGGAAGGATGGGAAGATCATGGGGGACGCTGGGGAAAATGGGGAGCGATGGGAAGATCATGAGGGACGCTGGGGAAAATGGGGAATGATGGGAAGATCATGGGGGACACTGGGGAAAATGGGGAACGATGGGAAGATGATGGGGGACACTGGGGAAAATGGGGAAGAATGGTAAGATCATGGGGGATACTGGGGAAAATGGGGAAGGATGGGAAGATCATGAGGGACGCTGTGGAAAATGGGGAACGATGGGAAGATCATGAGGGACGCTGTGGAAAATGGGGAACGATGGGAAGATCAAAGGGGGACACTGGGGAAAATGGGGAACGATGGGAAGATCATGGAGAATGCTGGGGAAAATGGGGAACGATGGGAAGATCATGGGGGATGCTGGGGAAATGGGGAAGGATGGGAAGATCATGGGGGACGCTGGTGAAAATGGGGAATGATGGGAAGATTTTGGGGGATGCTGGGGAAAATGGGGAAGGATGGGAAGTTCATAGGGGATGCTGGGGAAAATGGGGAACGATGGGAAGATCATGGGGGACACTGGGGAAAATGGGGAACAATGGGTAGATCATTGGGGACACTGGGGAAAATGGGGAATGATTGGAAGTTCATGGGGGACACTGGGGAAAATGTGGAAGAATGGGAAGATCATGGGGGGCGCTGGGGAAAATGGGGAACGATTGGAAGTTCATGGGGGATGCTGGGGAAAATGGGGAACGATGGGAAGATCATGGGGGATGCTGGGGAAATGGGGAAGGATGGGAAGATCATGGGGGATGCTGGTGAAAATGGGGAACGATGGTAAGATTTTGGGGGATGCTGGGGAAAATGGGGAAGGATGGGAAGTTCATAGGGGATGCTGGGGAAAATGGGGAATGATGGGAAGATCATGGGGGACACTGGGGAAAATGGGGAAAAATGGTAAGATCATGGTGGATACTGGAGAAAATGGGGAAGGATGGGAAGATCATGAGTGACGCTGTGGAAAATGGGGAACGATGGGAAGATTATGGGGGACACTGGGGAAAATGGGGAACGATGGGAAGATCATGGAGGATGCTGGGGAAAATGGGGAATGATGGGAAGATCATGGGGGATGCTGATGAAATGGGGAAGGATGGGAAGATCATGGGGGATGCTGGTGAAAATGGGGAACGATGGGAAGATTTTGGGGGATGCTGGGGAAAATGGGGAAGGATGGGAAGTTCATAGGGGATGCTGGGGAAAATGGGGAAGGATGGGAAGTTCATAGGGGATGCTGGGGAAAAAGGGGAACGATGGGAAGATCATGGGGGACACTGGGGAAAATGGGGAACGATGGGAAGATCATGGGGGACACTGGGGAAAATGGAAAATGGAGAGCGATGGGAAGATCATGGGGGACACTGGGGAAAATGTGGAACGATGGGAAGATAATGAGGGACGCTGGGGAAAATGGGGAATGATGGGAAGATCATGGGGGACACTGGGGAAAATGGGGAACGATGGACAGATGATGGGGGACACTGGGGAAAATGGGGAACGATGGGAAGATCATGGGGGACACTGGGAAAAATGGGGAAGGATGGGAAGATCATGGAGGATGCTGGGGAAAATGGGGAATGATGGGAAGATCATGGGGGATGCTGGGGAAATGGGGAAGGATGGGAAGATCATGGGGGACGCTGGTGAAAATGGGGAACGTTGGGAAGATCATGGGGGACACTAGGGAAAATGGGGAACAATCGGAAGATCATTGGGGACACTGGGGAAAATGGGGAACGATGGGAAGATCATGGGGGACACTGGGGAAAATGTGGAAGAATAGGAAGATCATGGGGGGCGCTGGGGAAAATGGGGAACGATTGGAAGTTCATGGGGGATGCTGGGGAAAATGGGGAGCGATGGGAAGATCATGGGGGACACTGGGGAAAATGTGGAACGATGGGAAGATCATGAGGGACGCTGGGGAAAATGGGGAATGATGGGAAGATCATGGGGGACACAGGGGAAAATGGGGAACGATGGGCAGATGATGGGGGACACTGGGGAAAATGGGGAAGAATGGGAAGATCATTGGGGACACTGGGGAAAATGGGGAATGATGGGAAGATCATGGGGGACACTGGGGAAAATGGGGAACGATGGTAAGATCATGGGGGACACTGGGGAAAATGGGGAAGGATGGGAAGATCATGGGGAATGCTTGGGAAAATGAGGAACGATGGGAAGATCATGGGTGACACTGGGGAAAATGGGGAACGATTGGAAGTTCATGGGGGACACTGGGGAAAATGTGGAAGAATGGGAAGATCATGGGGGGCGCTGGGGAAAATGGGGAACGATTGGAAGTTCATGGGGGATGCTGGGGAAAATGGGGAACGATGGGAAGATCATGGGGGATGCTGGGGAAATGGGGAAGGATGGGAAGATCATGGGGGATGCTGGTGAAAATGGGGAACGATGGGAAGATTTTGGGGGATGCTGGGGAAAATGGGTAACAATGGGAAGATCATGGGGAGCGCTGGGGAAAATGGGGAACGATGGGAAGATCATGGAGGATGCTGGGGAAAATGGGGAATGATGGGAAGATGATGGGGGACACTGGGGAAAATGGGGAAGGATGGGAAGAGCACGAGGGACACTGTGGAAAATGGGGAACGATGGGAAGATAATGGTTGACACTGGGGGAAATGGGAAATGATGGGAAGATCATGAGGGACACTGGGGAAAATGGGGAAGGATGGGAAGATCAAAGGGGGACACTGGGGAAAATGGGGAACGATGGGAAGATCATGGAGAATGCTGGGGAAAATGGGGAACGATGGGAAGATCATGGGGGATGCTGGGGAAATGGGGAAGGATGGGAAGATCATGGGGGACGCTGCTGAAAATGGGGAATGATGGGAAGATTTTGGGGGATGCTGGGGAAAATGGGGAAGGATGGGAAGATCATAGGGGATGCTGGGGAAAATGGGGAACGATGGGAAGATCATGGGGGACACTGGGGAAAATGGGGAACAATGGGTAGATCATTGGGGACACTGGGGAAAATGGGGAATGATGGGAAGATCATGGGGGACACTGGGGAAAATGGGGAACGATGGTAAGATCATGGGGGACACTGGGGAAAATGGGGAATGATGGGAAGATCATGAGAGACGCTGGGGAAAATGGGGAACGATGGGAGGATCATGGGGGACACTGAGAAAATGGGGAACGATGGGCAGATGATGGGGGACACTGGGGAAAATGGGGAAGAATGGGAAGATCATGGGGGATACTGGGGAAAATGGGGAACGATGGGAAGATCAAAGGGGGACACTGGGGAAAATGGGGAACGATGGGAAGATCATGGAGAATGCTGGGGAAAATGGGGAACGATGGGAAGATCATGGGGAATGCTGGGGAAATGGGGAAGAATGGGAAGATCATGGGGGATACTGGTGAAAATGGGGAATGATGGGAAGATTTTGGGGGATGCTGGGGAAAATGGGGAAGGATGGGAAGTTCATAGGGGATGCTGGGGAAAATGGGGAAGGATGGGAAGATCATGGGGTCGCTGGGGAAAATGGGGAACAATGGGTAGATCATTGGGGACACTGGGGAAAATGGGGAATGATGGGAAGATCATGGGGACACTGGGGAAAATGGGGAACGATGGGAAGATCATGGGGACACTGGGGAAAATGGGGAACGATGGGAAGATCATGGGGGACACTGGGGAAAATGTGGAACGATGGGAAGATCATGGGGGACACTAGGGAAAATGGGGAACGATGGGAAGATCATGGGGGACACTGGGGAAAATGGGGAAGCATTGGAAGATCATGAGGGACGCTGTGGAAAATGGGGAACGATGGGAAGATCATGGAGGATGCTGGGGAAAATGGGGAACGATGGGAAGATCATGGGGGATGCTGGGGAAATGGGGAAGGATGGGAAGTTCATAGGGGACACTGGGGAAAATGGAGAACGATGGGAAGATCATGAGGGACACTGGGGAAAATGGGGAAGCATTGGAAGATCATGAGGGACGCTGTGGAAAATGGGGAACGATGGGAAGATCATGGGGGATGCTGGGGAAATGGGGAAGGATGGGAAGTTCATAGGGGACACTGGGGAAAATGGGGAACGATGGGAAGATCATGAGGGACGCTGTGGAAAATGGGGAACGATGGGAAGATCAAAAGGGGACCCTGGGGAAAATGGGGAACGATGGGAAGATCATGGAGAATGCTGGGGAAAATGGGGAACGATGGGAAGATCATGGGGGGTGCTGGGGAAATGGGGAAGGATGGGAAGATCATGGGGGACGCTGGTGAAAATGGGGAATGATGGGAAGATTTTGGGGGATGCTGGGGAAATGGGGAAGGATGGGAAGTTCATAGGGGACACTGGGGAAAATGGGGAACGATGGGAAGATCATGGGGACACTGGGGAAAATGGGGAACATTGGGAAGATCATTGGGGACACTGGGGAAAATGGGGAACGATGGGAAGATCATGGGGGACACTAGGGAAAATGGGGAACGATGGGAAGATCATGGGGGACACTGGGGAAAATGGGGAAGGATTGGAAGATCATGAGGGACGCTGTGGAAAATGGGGAATGATGGGAAGATCATGGAGGATGCTGGGGAAATGGGGAACGATGGGAAGATCATGGGGGACACTGGGGAAAATGGGGAACATTGGGAAGATCATTGGGGAAACTGGGGAAAATGTGGAATGATGGGAAGATCATGGGGGACACTGGGGAAAATGGGGAAGCATTGGAAGATCATGAGGGACGCTGTGGAAAATGGGGAACGATGGGAAGATCATGGAGAATGCTGGGGAAAATGGGGAACGATGGGAAGATCATGGGGGATGCTGGGGAAATGGGGAAGGATGGGAAGTTCATAGGGGACACTGGGGAAAATGGGGAACGATGGGAAGATCATGAGGGACACTGGGGAAAATGGGGAAGGATGGGAAGATCAAAGGGGGACACTGGGGAAAATGGGGAACGATGGGAAGATCATGGAGAATGTTGGGGAAAATGGGGAATGATGGGAAGATCATGAGGGATGCTGGGGAAATGGGGAAGGATGGGAAGATCATGGGGGACGCTGGTGAAAATGGGGAATGATGGGAAGATTTTGGGGGATGCTGGGGAAAATGGGGAACGATGGGAAGATCATGGAGGACACTGGGGAAAATGGGGAACAATGGGTAAATCATTGGGGACACTGGGGAAAATGGGGAACGATGGGAAGATCATGGGGACACTGGGGAAAATGGGGAACGATGGGAAGATCATGGGGGACACTGGGGAAAATGGGGAACGATGGGAAGATCATGGGGGACACTGGGGAAAATGGGGAAGGATGGGAAGATCATGGGGGACACTGGGGAAAATGGGGAACATTGGGAAGATCATTGGGGACACTGGGGAAAATGGGGAACGATGGGAAGATCATGGGGGACACTAGGGAAAATGGGGAACGATGGGAAGATCATGGGGGACACTGGGGAAATGGGGAAGGATTGGAAGATCATGAGGGACGCTGTGGAAAATGGGGAACGATGGGAAGATCATGGAGGATGCTGGGGAAAATGGGGAACGATGGGAAGATCATGGGGGATGCTGGGGAAAATGGGGAACGATGGGCAGATTTTGGGGGACACTGGGGAAAATGGGGAAGAATGGGAAGATCATTGGGGACACTGGGGAAAATGGGGAACATTGGGAAGATCATTGGGGACACTGGGGAAAATGGGGAACGATGGGAAGATCATGGGGGACACTAGGGAAAATGGGGAACGATGGGAAGATCATGGGGGACACTGGGGAAAATGGGGAAGGATTGGAAGATCATGAGGGACGCTGTGGAAAATGGGGAATGATGGGAAGATCATGGAGGATGCTGGGGAAATGGGGAACGATGGGAAGATCATGGGGGACACTGGGGAAAATGGGGAACATTGGGAAGATCATTGGGGACACTGGGGAAAATGTGGAATGATGGGAAGATCATGGGGGACACTGGGGAAAATGGGGAAGCATTGGAAGATCATGAGGGACGCTGTGGAAAATGGGGAATGATGGGAAGATCATGGGGGACACTGGGGAAAATGGGGAACGATGGGAAGATCATGGGGGATGCTGGGGAAAATGGGGAACGATGGGAAGATCATGGGGGATGCTGGGAAAATGGGGAAGGATGGGAAGATCATGGGGGACGCTGCTGAAAATGGGGAATGATGGGAAGATTTTGGGGGATGCTGGGGAAAATGGGGAAGGATGGGAAGTTCATAGGGGATGCTGGGGAAAATGGGGAACGATGGGAAGATCATGGGGGACACTGGGGAAAATGGGGAACAATGGGTAGATCATTGGGGACACTGGGGAAAATGGGGAATGATGGGAAGATCATGGGGGACACTGGGGAAAATGGGGAACGATGGTAAGATCATGGGGGACACTGGGGAAAATGGGGAATGATGGGAAGATCATGAGAGACGCTGGGGAAAATGGGGAACGATGGGAGGATCATGGGGGACACTGAGAAAATGGGGAACGATGGGCAGATGATGGGGGACACTGGGGAAAATGGGGAAGAATGGGAAGATCATGGGGGATACTGGGGAAAATGGGGAACGATGGGAAGATCAAAGGGGGACACTGGGGAAAATGGGGAACGATGGGAAGATCATGGAGAATGCTGGGGAAAATGGGGAACGATGGGAAGATCATGGGGAATGCTGGGGAAATGGGGAAGAATGGGAAGATCATGGGGGATACTGGTGAAAATGGGGAATGATGGGAAGATTTTGGGGGATGCTGGGGAAAATGGGGAAGGATGGGAAGTTCATAGGGGATGCTGGGGAAAATGGGGAAGGATGGGAAGATCATGGGGTCGCTGGGGAAAATGGGGAACAATGGGTAGATCATTGGGGACACTGGGGAAAATGGGGAATGATGGGAAGATCATGGGGACACTGGGGAAAATGGGGAACGATGGGAAGATCATGGGGACACTGGGGAAAATGGGGAACGATGGGAAGATCATGGGGGACACTGGGGAAAATGTGGAACGATGGGAAGATCATGGGGGACACTAGGGAAAATGGGGAACGATGGGAAGATCATGGGGGACACTGGGGAAAATGGGGAAGCATTGGAAGATCATGAGGGACGCTGTGGAAAATGGGGAACGATGGGAAGATCATGGAGGATGCTGGGGAAAATGGGGAACGATGGGAAGATCATGGGGGATGCTGGGGAAATGGGGAAGGATGGGAAGTTCATAGGGGACACTGGGGAAAATGGAGAACGATGGGAAGATCATGAGGGACACTGGGGAAAATGGGGAAGCATTGGAAGATCATGAGGGACGCTGTGGAAAATGGGGAACGATGGGAAGATCATGGGGGATGCTGGGGAAATGGGGAAGGATGGGAAGTTCATAGGGGACACTGGGGAAAATGGGGAACGATGGGAAGATCATGAGGGACGCTGTGGAAAATGGGGAACGATGGGAAGATCAAAAGGGGACCCTGGGGAAAATGGGGAACGATGGGAAGATCATGGAGAATGCTGGGGAAAATGGGGAACGATGGGAAGATCATGGGGGGTGCTGGGGAAATGGGGAAGGATGGGAAGATCATGGGGGACGCTGGTGAAAATGGGGAATGATGGGAAGATTTTGGGGGATGCTGGGGAAATGGGGAAGGATGGGAAGTTCATAGGGGACACTGGGGAAAATGGGGAACGATGGGAAGATCATGGGGACACTGGGGAAAATGGGGAACATTGGGAAGATCATTGGGGACACTGGGGAAAATGGGGAACGATGGGAAGATCATGGGGGACACTAGGGAAAATGGGGAACGATGGGAAGATCATGGGGGACACTGGGGAAAATGGGGAAGGATTGGAAGATCATGAGGGACGCTGTGGAAAATGGGGAATGATGGGAAGATCATGGAGGATGCTGGGGAAATGGGGAACGATGGGAAGATCATGGGGGACACTGGGGAAAATGGGGAACATTGGGAAGATCATTGGGGAAACTGGGGAAAATGTGGAATGATGGGAAGATCATGGGGGACACTGGGGAAAATGGGGAAGCATTGGAAGATCATGAGGGACGCTGTGGAAAATGGGGAACGATGGGAAGATCATGGAGAATGCTGGGGAAAATGGGGAACGATGGGAAGATCATGGGGGATGCTGGGGAAATGGGGAAGGATGGGAAGTTCATAGGGGACACTGGGGAAAATGGGGAACGATGGGAAGATCATGAGGGACACTGGGGAAAATGGGGAAGGATGGGAAGATCAAAGGGGGACACTGGGGAAAATGGGGAACGATGGGAAGATCATGGAGAATGTTGGGGAAAATGGGGAATGATGGGAAGATCATGAGGGATGCTGGGGAAATGGGGAAGGATGGGAAGATCATGGGGGACGCTGGTGAAAATGGGGAATGATGGGAAGATTTTGGGGGATGCTGGGGAAAATGGGGAACGATGGGAAGATCATGGAGGACACTGGGGAAAATGGGGAACAATGGGTAAATCATTGGGGACACTGGGGAAAATGGGGAACGATGGGAAGATCATGGGGACACTGGGGAAAATGGGGAACGATGGGAAGATCATGGGGGACACTGGGGAAAATGGGGAACGATGGGAAGATCATGGGGGACACTGGGGAAAATGGGGAAGGATGGGAAGATCATGGGGGACACTGGGGAAAATGGGGAACATTGGGAAGATCATTGGGGACACTGGGGAAAATGGGGAACGATGGGAAGATCATGGGGGACACTAGGGAAAATGGGGAACGATGGGAAGATCATGGGGGACACTGGGGAAATGGGGAAGGATTGGAAGATCATGAGGGACGCTGTGGAAAATGGGGAACGATGGGAAGATCATGGAGGATGCTGGGGAAAATGGGGAACGATGGGAAGATCATGGGGGATGCTGGGGAAAATGGGGAACGATGGGCAGATTTTGGGGGACACTGGGGAAAATGGGGAAGAATGGGAAGATCATTGGGGACACTGGGGAAAATGGGGAACATTGGGAAGATCATTGGGGACACTGGGGAAAATGGGGAACGATGGGAAGATCATGGGGGACACTAGGGAAAATGGGGAACGATGGGAAGATCATGGGGGACACTGGGGAAAATGGGGAAGGATTGGAAGATCATGAGGGACGCTGTGGAAAATGGGGAATGATGGGAAGATCATGGAGGATGCTGGGGAAATGGGGAACGATGGGAAGATCATGGGGGACACTGGGGAAAATGGGGAACATTGGGAAGATCATTGGGGATACTGGGGAAAATGTGGAATGATGGGAAGATCATGGGGGACACTGGGGAAAATGGGGAAGCATTGGAAGATCATGAGGGACGCTGTGGAAAATGGGGAATGATGGGAAGATCATGGGGGACACTGGGGAAAATGGGGAACGATGGGAAGATCATGGGGGATGCTGGGGAAAATGGGGAACGATGGGAAGATCATGGGGGATGCTGGGAAAATGGGGAAGGATGGGAAAATCATGGGGGACGCTGGTGAAAATGGGGAACGATGGGAAGATTTTGGGGGATGCTGGGGAAAATGGGGAAGGATGGAAATTTCATAGGGGATGCTGGGGAAAATGGGGAACGATGGGAAGATCATGGGGGACACTGGGGAAAATGGGGAACGATGGGAAGATCATGGGGGACACTGGGTAAAATGGGGAAGAATGGGAAGATCATGGGGGATGCTGGGGAAAATGGGGAACGATGGGAAGATCATGGGGGACGCTGGGGAAAATGGGGAATGATGGGAAGATCATGGGGGACACTGGGGAAAATGGGGAACCACGGGAAGATCATGGGGGACACTTGGGAAAATGGGGAACGATGGAAAGATCATGGGGGATGCTGGGGAAATGGGGAAGGATGGGAAGTTCATAGGGGATGCTGGGGAAAATGGGGAAGGATGGGAAGTTCATAGGGGATGCTGGGGAAAATGGGGAACGATGGGAAGATCATGGGTGACACTGGGGAAAATGGGGAACGATGGGAAGATCATGGGGGACACTGGGGAAAATGTGGAACGATGGGAAGATAATGAGTGGCGCTGGGCAAAATGGGGAATGATGGGAAGATCATGGGGGACACTGGGGAAAATGGGGAACGATGGGCAGATTTTGGGGGACACTGGGGAAAATGGGGAATAATGGGAAGGTCATTGGGGATACTGGGGAAAATGGGGAAGGATGGGAAGATCATGGGGGATGCTGGGGAAATGGGGAAGGATGGGAAGATCATGGGGGACGCTGGTGAAAATGGGGAACGATGGGAAGATTTTGGGGGATGCTGGGGAAAATGGGGAAGGATGGGAAGATCATGGGGGACACTGGGGAAAATGGGGAAGAATGGGAAGATCATGGGGGATGCTGGGGAAAATGGGGAACGATGGGAAGATCAAAGGGGGATGCTGTGGAAAATGGGGAACATTGGGAAGATCATGGGGGACACTGGGGAAAATGGGGAACAATGGGAAGATCATGGGGGACACTGGGGAAAATGGGGAACGATTGGAAGATAATGAGTGGCGCTGGGCAAAATGGGGAATGATGGGAAGATCATGGGGGACACTGGGGAAAATGGGGAACGATGGGCAGATTTTGGGGGACACTGGGGAAAATGGGGAAGAATGGGAAGGTCATTGGGGATACTGGGGAAAATGGGGAAGGATGGGAAGATCATGGGGGATGCTGGGGAAATGGGGAAGGATGGGAAGATCATGGGGGACGCTGGTGAAAATGGGGAACGATGGGAAGATTTTGGGGGATGCTGGTAAAAATGGGGAAGGATGGGAAGATCATGGGGGACACTGGGGAAAATGGGGAAGAATGGGAAGATCATGGGGGATGCTGGGGAAAATGGGGAACGATGGGAAGATCAAAGGGGGACGCTGGGGAAAATGGGGAACATTGGGAAGATCATGGGGGACACTGGGGAAAATGGGGAACAACGGGAAGATCATGGGGGACACTGGGGAAAATGGGGAACGATTGGAAGATCATGGAGGATGCTGGGGAAAATGGGGAACGATGGGAAGATCATGGGGGATGCTGGGGAAATTGGGAAGGATGGGAAGATCATGGGGGACGCTGGTGAAAATGGGGAACGATGGGAAGATTTTGGGGGATGCTGGGGAAAATGGGGAAGGATGGGAAGTTCATAGGGGATGCTGGGGAAAATGGGGAACGATGGGAAGATCATGGGGGACACTGGGGAAATGGGGAACAATGGGAAGATCATTGGGGACACTGGGGAAAATGGGGAACGATGGGAAGATCATGGGGGACACTGGGGAAAATGGGGAACGATGGGAAGATCATGGGGGACACTGGGGAAAATGGGGAAGGATGGGAAGATCATGGGGGATGCTGGGGAAAATGGGGAACGATGGGAAGATCATGGGGGACACTGGGGAAAATGGGGAACGATGGGAAGATCATGGGGGACACTGGGGAAAATGGGGAATGATGGGAAGATAATGGGTTACACTGGGGAAAATGGGGAACAATGGGAAGATCATGGGGGACACTGGGGAAAATGGGGAACGATGGGAAGATCATGGGGGACACTGGGGAAAATTGGGAAGGATGGGAAGATCATGAGGGACGCTGTGGAAAATGGGGAACGATGGGAAGATCAAAGGGGGACGCTGGGGAAAATGGGGAACATTGGGAAGATCATGGGGGACACTGGGGAAAATGGGGAACAACGGGAAGATCATGGGGGACACTGGGGAAAATGGGGAACGATTGGAAGATCATGGAGGATGCTGGGGAAAATGGGGAACGATGGGAAGATTTTGGGGGATGCTGGGGAAAATGGGGAAGGATGGGAAGATCATGGGGGACACTGGGGAAATGGGGAACAATGGGAAGATCATTGGGGACACTGGGGAAAATGGGGAACGATGGGAAGATCATGGGGGACACTGGGGAAAATGGGGAACGATGGGAAGATCATGGGGGACACTGGGGAAAATGGGGAAGGATGGGAAGATCATGGGGGATGCTGGGGAAAATGGGGATTGATGGGAAGATCATGGGGGACACTGGGGGAAATGGGGAACGATGGGAAGATCATGGGGCACACTGGGGAAAATGGGGAACGATGGGAAGGTCATGGGGGACACTGTGGAAAATGGGGAACGATGGGAAGATCATGGGGGACGCTGGGGAAAATGTGGAAGAATGGGAAGATCATGGGGACACTGGGGAAAATGGGGAACAATGGGAAGATCATGGGGGACACTGGGGAAAATGGGGAACGATGGGAAGATCATGGGGGACACTGGGGAATATTGGGAAGGATGGGAAGATCATGATGGACGCACTGGAAAATGGGGAACGATGGGAAGATCAAAGGGGGACGCTGGGGAAAATGGGGAACATTGGGAAGATCATGGGGGACACTGGGGAAAATGGGGAACAACGGGAAGATCATGGGGGACACTGGGGAAAATGGGGAACGATTGGAAGATCATGGAGGATGCTGGGGAAAATGGGGAACGATGGGAAGATCATGAGGGACGCTGTGGAAAATGGGGAACGATGGGAAGATCATGGAGGATGCTGGGGAAAATGGGGAACGATGGGAAGATTTTGGGGGATGCTGGGGAAAATGGGGAAGGATGGGAAGATCATGGGGGACACTGGGGAAAATGGGGAAGAATGGGAAGATCATGGGGGATGCTGGGGAAAATGGGGAACGATGGGAAGATCAAAGGGGGATGCTGTGGAAAATGGGGAACATTGGGAAGATCATGGGGGACACTGGGGAAAATGGGGAACAATGGGAAGATCATGGGGGACACTGGGGAAAATGGGGAACGATTGGAAGATAATGAGTGGCGCTGGGCAAAATGGGGAATGATGGGAAGATCATGGGGGACACTGGGGAAAATGGGGAACGATGGGCAGATTTTGGGGGACACTGGGGAAAATGGGGAAGAATGGGAAGGTCATTGGGGATACTGGGGAAAATGGGGAAGGATGGGAAGATCATGGGGGATGCTGGGGAAATGGGGAAGGATGGGAAGATCATGGGGGACGCTGGTGAAAATGGGGAACGATGGGAAGATTTTGGGGGATGCTGGTAAAAATGGGGAAGGATGGGAAGATCATGGGGGACACTGGGGAAAATGGGGAAGAATGGGAAGATCATGGGGGATGCTGGGGAAAATGGGGAACGATGGGAAGATCAAAGGGGGACGCTGGGGAAAATGGGGAACATTGGGAAGATCATGGGGGACACTGGGGAAAATGGGGAACAACGGGAAGATCATGGGGGACACTGGGGAAAATGGGGAACGATTGGAAGATCATGGAGGATGCTGGGGAAAATGGGGAACGATGGGAAGATCATGGGGGATGCTGGGGAAATTGGGAAGGATGGGAAGATCATGGGGGACGCTGGTGAAAATGGGGAACGATGGGAAGATTTTGGGGGATGCTGGGGAAAATGGGGAAGGATGGGAAGTTCATAGGGGATGCTGGGGAAAATGGGGAACGATGGGAAGATCATGGGGGACACTGGGGAAATGGGGAACAATGGGAAGATCATTGGGGACACTGGGGAAAATGGGGAACGATGGGAAGATCATGGGGGACACTGGGGAAAATGGGGAACGATGGGAAGATCATGGGGGACACTGGGGAAAATGGGGAAGGATGGGAAGATCATGGGGGATGCTGGGGAAAATGGGGAACGATGGGAAGATCATGGGGGACACTGGGGAAAATGGGGAACGATGGGAAGATCATGGGGGACACTGGGGAAAATGGGGAATGATGGGAAGATAATGGGTTACACTGGGGAAAATGGGGAACAATGGGAAGATCATGGGGGACACTGGGGAAAATGGGGAACGATGGGAAGATCATGGGGGACACTGGGGAAAATTGGGAAGGATGGGAAGATCATGAGGGACGCTGTGGAAAATGGGGAACGATGGGAAGATCAAAGGGGGACGCTGGGGAAAATGGGGAACATTGGGAAGATCATGGGGGACACTGGGGAAAATGGGGAACAACGGGAAGATCATGGGGGACACTGGGGAAAATGGGGAACGATTGGAAGATCATGGAGGATGCTGGGGAAAATGGGGAACGATGGGAAGATTTTGGGGGATGCTGGGGAAAATGGGGAAGGATGGGAAGATCATGGGGGACACTGGGGAAATGGGGAACAATGGGAAGATCATTGGGGACACTGGGGAAAATGGGGAACGATGGGAAGATCATGGGGGACACTGGGGAAAATGGGGAACGATGGGAAGATCATGGGGGACACTGGGGAAAATGGGGAAGGATGGGAAGATCATGGGGGATGCTGGGGAAAATGGGGATTGATGGGAAGATCATGGGGGACACTGGGGGAAATGGGGAACGATGGGAAGATCATGGGGCACACTGGGGAAAATGGGGAACGATGGGAAGGTCATGGGGGACACTGTGGAAAATGGGGAACGATGGGAAGATCATGGGGGACGCTGGGGAAAATGTGGAAGAATGGGAAGATCATGGGGACACTGGGGAAAATGGGGAACAATGGGAAGATCATGGGGGACACTGGGGAAAATGGGGAACGATGGGAAGATCATGGGGGACACTGGGGAATATTGGGAAGGATGGGAAGATCATGATGGACGCACTGGAAAATGGGGAACGATGGGAAGATCAAAGGGGGACGCTGGGGAAAATGGGGAACATTGGGAAGATCATGGGGGACACTGGGGAAAATGGGGAACAACGGGAAGATCATGGGGGACACTGGGGAAAATGGGGAACGATTGGAAGATCATGGAGGATGCTGGGGAAAATGGGGAACGATGGGAAGATCATGAGGGACGCTGTGGAAAATGGGGAACGATGGGAAGATCATGGAGGATGCTGGGGAAAATGGGGAACGATGGGAAGATCATGGAGGATGCTGGGGAAAATGGGGAACGATGGGAAGATCATGGTGGATGCTGGGGAAATGGGGAAGGATGGGAAGTTCATAGGGGATGCTGGGGAAAATGGGGAAGGATGGGAAGTTCATAGGGGATGCTGGGGATAATGGGGAATGATGGGAAGATCATGGGTGACACTGGGGAAAATGGGGAACGATGGGAAGATTATGGGGGACACTGGGGAAAATGGGGAGCGATGGGAAGATCATGGGGGACACTGGGGAAAATGTGGAACGATGGGAAGATAATGAGGGGTGCTGGGGAAAATGGGGAATGATGGGAAGAACATGGGGGACACTGGGGAAAATGGGGAACGATGGGCAGATGATGGGGACACTGGGGAAAATGGGGAAGAATGGGAAGGTCATTGGGGATACTGGGGAAAATGGGGAAGGATGGGAAGATCATGAGGGACGCTGTGGAAAATGGGGAACGATGGGAAGATCATGGGGGACACTGGGGAAAATGGGGAACGATGGGAAGATCATGGGGGACACTGGGAAAAATGGGGAAGGATGGGAAGATCATGAGGGACGGTGTGGAAAATGGGGAACAATGGGAAGATCATGGGGGACGCTGGTGAAAATGGGGAACGATGGGAAGATCATGGGGGACACTGGGGAACATGGGGAAGAATGGGAAGATCATGGGGGATGCTGGGGAAAATGGGGAACAATGGGAAGATCATGGGGGACACTGGGGAAAATGGGGAACGATGGGAAGATCATGGGGGACACTGGGGAAAATTGGGAAGGATGGGAAGATCATGAGGGACGCTTTGGAAAATGGGGAATGATGGGAAGATCAAAGGGGGACGCTGGGGAAAATGGGGAACATTGGGAAGATCATGGGGGACACTGGGGAAAATGGGGAACAACGGGAAGATCATGGGGGACACTGGGGAAAATGGGGAACGTTTGGAAGATCATGGAGGATGCTGGGGAAAATGGGGAACGATGGGAAGATCATGGGGGACACTGGGGAAAATGGGGAACGATGGAAAGATCATGGGGGACACTGGGGAAAATGGGGAAGAATGGGAAGATCATGGGGGATGCTGGGGAAAATGGGGAACAATGGGAAGATCATGGGGGACACTGGGGAAAATGGGGAATGATGGGAAGATCATGGGGGACACTGGGGAAAATTGGGAAGGATGGGAAGATCATGAGGGACGCTGTGGAAAATGGGGAACGATGGGAAGATCAAAGGGGGATGCTGGAGAAAATGGGGAACATTGGGAAGATCATGGGGGACACTGGGGAAAATGGGGAACAACGGGAAGATCATGGGGGACACTGGGGAAAATGGGGAACGATTGGAAGATCATGGAGGATGCTGGGGAAAATGGGGAACGATGGGAAGATCATGGGGATGCTGGGGTAATTGGGAAGGATGGGAAGATCATGGGGGACACAGGTGAAAATGGGGAACGATGGGAAGATTTTGGGGGATGCTGGGGAAAATGGGGAAGGATGGGAAGTTCATAGGGGATGCTGGGGAAAATGGGGAACGATGGGAAGATCATGGGGGACACTGGGGAAATGGGGAACAATGGGAAGTTCATTGGGGACACTTGGGAAAATGGGGAACGATGGGAAGATCATGGGGGACACTGGGGAAAATGGGGAAGGATGGGAAGATAATGGGGGACACTGGGGAAAATGGGGAACGATGGGAAGATCATGGGGGACACTGGGGAAAATGGGGAACGATGGGAAGATCATGGGGGACACTGGGGAAAATGGGGAACGATGGGAAGATCATGGGGGACACTGGGGAAAATGGGGAAGGATGGGAAGATCATGGGGGATGCTGGGGAAAATGGGGAACGATGGGAAGATCATGGGGGACACTGGGGAAAATGGGGAACGATGGGAAGATCATGGGGGACACTGGGGAAAATGGGGAATGATGGGAATATAATGGGTTACACTGGGGAAAATGGGGAACAATGGGAAGATCATGGGGGACACTGGGGAAAATGGGGAACGATGGGAAGATCATGGGGGACACTGGGGAAAATTGGGAACGATGGGAAGATCATGGGGGACACTGGGGAAAATGGGGAAAGATGGGAAGATCATGGGGGACACTGGGGAAAATGGGGAACGATGGGAAGATCATGGGGGACACTGGGGAAAATGGGGAAGGATGGGAAGATCATGGGGGATGCTGGGGAAAATGGGGAACGATGGGAAGATAATGGGGGACACTGGGGAAAATGGGGAACGATGGGCAGATGATGGGGACACTGGGGAAAATGGGGAAGAATGGGAAGGTCATTGGGGATACTGGGGAAAATGGGGAAGGATGGGAAGATCATGAGGGACGCTGTGGAAAATGGGGAATGATGGGAAGATCATGGGGGACACTGGGGAAAATGGGGAACGATAGGAAGATCATGGGGGACACTGGGAAAAATGGGGAAGGATGGGAAGATCATGAGGGACGGTGTGGAAAATGGGGAACAATGGGAAGATCATGGGGGACGCTGGTGAAAATGGGGAACGATGGGAAGATCATGGGGGACACTGGGGAACATGGGGAAGAATGGGAAGATCATGGGGGATGCTGGGGAAAATGGGGAACAATGGGAAGATCATGGGGGACACTGGGGAAAATGGGGAACGATGGGAAGATCATGGGGGACACTGGGGAAAATTGGGAAGGATGGGAAGATCATGAGGGACGCTTTGGAAAATGGGGAATGATGGGAAGATCAAAGGGGGACGCTGGGGAAAATGGGGAACATTGGGAAGATCATGGGGGACACTGGGGAAAATGGGGAACAACGGGAAGATCATGGGGGACACTGGGGAAAATGGGGAACGTTTGGAAGATCATGGAGGATGCTGGGGAAAATGGGGAACGATGGGAAGATCATGGGGGACACTGGGGAAAATGGGGAACGATGGAAAGATCATGGGGGACACTGGGGAAAATGGGGAAGAATGGGAAGATCATGGGGGATGCTGGGGAAAATGGGGAACAATGGGAAGATCATGGGGGACACTGGGGAAAATGGGGAACGATGGGAAGATCATGGGGGACACTGGGGAAAATTGGGAAGGATGGGAAGATCATGAGGGACGCTGTGGAAAATGGGGAATGATGGGAAGATCAAAGGGGGACGCTGGGGAAAATGGGGAACATTGGGAAGATCATGGGGGACACTGGGGAAAATGGGGAACAACGGGAAGATCATGGGGGACACTGGGGAAAATGGGGAACGATTGGAAGATCATGGAGGATGCTGGGGAAAATGGGGAACGATGGGAAGATCATGGGGGATGCTGGGGAAATTTGGAAGGATGGGAAGATCATGGGGGACGCAGGTGAAAATGGGGAACGATGGGAATATTTTGGGGGATGCTGGGTAAAATGGGGAAGGATGGGAAGTTCATAGGGGATGCTGGGGAAAATGGGGAACGATGGGAAGATCATGGGGGACACTGTGGAAATGGGGAACAATGGGAAGATCATTGGGGACACTGGGGAAAATGGGGAATGATGGGAAGATCATGGGGGACACTGGGGAAAATGGGGAACGATGAGAAGATCATGGGGGACACTGGGGAAAATGGGGAAGGATGGGAAGATCATGGGGGATGCTGGGGAAAATGGGGAACGATGGGAAGATCATGGGGGACACTGGGGAAAATGGGGAACGATGGGAAGATCATGGGGATGCTGGGGTAATTGGGAAGGATGGGAAGATCATGGGGGACACAGGTGAAAATGGGGAACGATGGGAAGATTTTGGGGGATGCTGGGGAAAATGGGGAAGGATGGGAAGTTCATAGGGGATGCTGGGGAAAATGGGGAACGATGGGAAGATCATGGGGGACACTGGGGAAATGGGGAACAATGGGAAGTTCATTGGGGACACTTGGGAAAATGGGGAACGATGGGAAGATCATGGGGGACACTGGGGAAAATGGGGAAGGATGGGAAGATAATGGGGGACACTGGGGAAAATGGGGAACGATGGGAAGATCATGGGGGACACTGGGGAAAATGGGGAACGATGGGAAGATCATGGGGGACACTGGGGAAAATGGGGAACGATGGGAAGATCATGGGGGACACTGGGGAAAATGGGGAAGGATGGGAAGATCATGGGGGATGCTGGGGAAAATGGGGAACGATGGGAAGATCATGGGGGACACTGGGGAAAATGGGGAACGATGGGAAGATCATGGGGGACACTGGGGAAAATGGGGAATGATGGGAATATAATGGGTTACACTGGGGAAAATGGGGAACAATGGGAAGATCATGGGGGACACTGGGGAAAATGGGGAACGATGGGAAGATCATGGGGGACACTGGGGAAAATTGGGAACGATGGGAAGATCATGGGGGACACTGGGGAAAATGGGGAAAGATGGGAAGATCATGGGGGACACTGGGGAAAATGGGGAACGATGGGAAGATCATGGGGGACACTGGGGAAAATGGGGAAGGATGGGAAGATCATGGGGGATGCTGGGGAAAATGGGGAACGATGGGAAGATAATGGGGGACACTGGGGAAAATGGGGAACGATGGGCAGATGATGGGGACACTGGGGAAAATGGGGAAGAATGGGAAGGTCATTGGGGATACTGGGGAAAATGGGGAAGGATGGGAAGATCATGAGGGACGCTGTGGAAAATGGGGAATGATGGGAAGATCATGGGGGACACTGGGGAAAATGGGGAACGATGGGAAGATCATGGGGGACACTGGGAAAAATGGGGAAGGATGGGAAGATCATGAGGGACGGTGTGGAAAATGGGGAACAATGGGAAGATCATGGGGGACGCTGGTGAAAATGGGGAACGATGGGAAGATCATGGGGGACACTGGGGAACATGGGGAAGAATGGGAAGATCATGGGGGATGCTGGGGAAAATGGGGAACAATGGGAAGATCATGGGGGACACTGGGGAAAATGGGGAACGATGGGAAGATCATGGGGGACACTGGGGAAAATTGGGAAGGATGGGAAGATCATGAGGGACGCTTTGGAAAATGGGGAATGATGGGAAGATCAAAGGGGGACGCTGGGGAAAATGGGGAACATTGGGAAGATCATGGGGGACACTGGGGAAAATGGGGAACAACGGGAAGATCATGGGGGACACTGGGGAAAATGGGGAACGTTTGGAAGATCATGGAGGATGCTGGGGAAAATGGGGAACGATGGGAAGATCATGGGGGACACTGGGGAAAATGGGGAACGATGGAAAGATCATGGGGGACACTGGGGAAAATGGGGAAGAATGGGAAGATCATGGGGGATGCTGGGGAAAATGGGGAACAATGGGAAGATCATGGGGGACACTGGGGAAAATGGGGAACGATGGGAAGATCATGGGGGACACTGGGGAAAATTGGGAAGGATGGGAAGATCATGAGGGACGCTGTGGAAAATGGGGAATGATGGGAAGATCAAAGGGGGACGCTGGGGAAAATGGGGAACATTGGGAAGATCATGGGGGACACTGGGGAAAATGGGGAACAACGGGAAGATCATGGGGGACACTGGGGAAAATGGGGAACGATTGGAAGATCATGGAGGATGCTGGGGAAAATGGGGAACGATGGGAAGATCATGGGGGATGCTGGGGAAATTTGGAAGGATGGGAAGATCATGGGGGACGCAGGTGAAAATGGGGAACGATGGGAATATTTTGGGGGATGCTGGGTAAAATGGGGAAGGATGGGAAGTTCATAGGGGATGCTGGGGAAAATGGGGAACGATGGGAAGATCATGGGGGACACTGTGGAAATGGGGAACAATGGGAAGATCATTGGGGACACTGGGGAAAATGGGGAATGATGGGAAGATCATGGGGGACACTGGGGAAAATGGGGAACGATGAGAAGATCATGGGGGACACTGGGGAAAATGGGGAAGGATGGGAAGATCATGGGGGATGCTGGGGAAAATGGGGAACGATGGGAAGATCATGGGGGACACTGGGGAAAATGGGGAACGATGGGAAGATCATGGGGGATGCTGTGGAAAATGGGGAATGATGGGAAGATAATGGGTTACACTGGGGAAAATGGGAAGATCATGGGGGACACTGGGGAAAATGGGGAATGATGGGAAGATCATGGGGGACACTGGGGAAAATTGGGAAGGATGGGAAGATCATGAGGGACGCTGTGGAAAATGGGGAACGATGGGAAGATCAAAGGGGGATGCTGGGGAAAATGGGGAACATTGGGAAGATCATGGGGGACACTGGGGAAAATGGGGAACAACGGGAAGATCATGGGGGACACTGGGGAAAATGGGGAACGATTGGAAGATCATGGAGGATGCTGGGGAAAATGGGGAACGATGGGAAGATCATGGGGGATGCTGGGGTAATTGGGAAGGATGGGAAGATCATGGGGGACGCAGGTGAAAATGGGGAACGATGGGAAGATTTTGGGGGATGCTGGGGAAAATGGGGAAGGATGGGAAGTTCATAGGGGATGCTGGGGAAAATGGGGAACGATGGGAAGATCATGGGGGACACTGGGGAAATGGGGAACAATGGGAAGTTCATTGGGGACACTTGGGAAAATGGGGAACGATGGGAAGATCATGGGGGACACTGGGGAAAATGGGGAAGGATGGGAAGATAATGGGGGACACTGGGGAAAATGGGGAACGATGGGAAGATCATGGGGGACACTGGGGAAAATGGGGAACGATGGGAAGATCATGGGGGACACTGGGGAAAATGGGGAACGATGGGAAGATCATGGGGGACACTGGGGAAAATGGGGAAGGATGGGAAGATCATGGGGGATGCTGGGGAAAATGGGGAACGATGGGAAGATCATGGGGGACACTGGGGAAAATGGGGAACGATGGGAAGATCATGGGGGACACTGGGGAAAATGGGGAATGATGGGAATATAATGGGTTACACTGGGGAAAATGGGGAACAATGGGAAGATCATGGGGGACACTGGGGAAAATGGGGAACGATGGGAAGATCATGGGGGACACTGGGGAAAATTGGGAACGATGGGAAGATCATGGGGGACACTGGGGAAAATGGGGAAAGATGGGAAGATCATGGGGGACACTGGGGAAAATGGGGAACGATGGGAAGATCATGGGGGACACTGGGGAAAATGGGGAAGGATGGGAAGATCATGGGGGATGCTGGGGAAAATGGGGAACGATGGGAAGATAATGGGGGACACTGGGGAAAATGGGGAACAATGGGAAGATCATTGGGGACACTGGGGAAAATGGGGAACAATGGGAAGATAATGGGGGACACTGGGGAAAATGGGGAAGAATGGGAAGATCATGGGGGATACTGGGGAAAATGGGGAATGATGGGAAGATCATGAGGGACACTGGGGAAATGGGGAAGGATGGGAAGATCATGGGGGACGCTGGTGAAAATGGGGAATGATGGGAAGATTTTGGGGGATGCTGGGGAAAATGGGGAAGGATGGGAAGTTCATTGGGGATGCTGGGGAAAATGGGGAACGATGGGAAGATCATGGGGGACACTGGGGAAATGGGGAACAATGGGAAGATCATTGGGGACACTGGGGAAAATGGGGAATGATGGGAAGATCATGGGGGACACTGGGGAAAATGGGGAACGATGAGAAGATCATGGGGGACACTGGGGAAAATGGGGAAGGATGGGAAGATCATGGGGGATGCTGGGGAAAATGGGGAACGATGGGAAGATCATGGGGGACACTGGGGAAAATGGGGAAGGATGGGAAGATCATGGGGGATGCTGGGGAAAATGGGGAACGATGGGAAGATCATGGGGGACACTGGGGAAAATGGGGAACGATGGGAAGATCATGGGGGACACTGGGGAAAATGGGGAATGATGGGAATATAATGGGTTACACTGGGGAAAATGGGGAACAATGGGAAGATCATGGGGGACACTGGGGAAAATGGGGAACGATGGGAAGATCATGGGGGACACTGGGGAAAATTGGGAACGATGGGAAGATCATGGGGGACACTGGGGAAAATGGGGAAAGATGGGAAGATCATGGGGGACACTGGGGAAAATGGGGAACGATGGGAAGATCATGGGGGACACTGGGGAAAATGGGGAAGGATGGGAAGATCATGGGGGATGCTGGGGAAAATGGGGAACGATGGGAAGATAATGGGGGACACTGGGGAAAATGGGGAACAATGGGAAGATCATTGGGGACACTGGGGAAAATGGGGAACAATGGGAAGATAATGGGGGACACTGGGGAAAATGGGGAAGAATGGGAAGATCATGGGGGATACTGGGGAAAATGGGGAATGATGGGAAGATCATGAGGGACACTGGGGAAATGGGGAAGGATGGGAAGATCATGGGGGACGCTGGTGAAAATGGGGAATGATGGGAAGATTTTGGGGGATGCTGGGGAAAATGGGGAAGGATGGGAAGTTCATTGGGGATGCTGGGGAAAATGGGGAACGATGGGAAGATCATGGGGGACACTGGGGAAATGGGGAACAATGGGAAGATCATTGGGGACACTGGGGAAAATGGGGAATGATGGGAAGATCATGGGGGACGCTGGGGAAAATGGGGAACGATGAGAAGATCATGGGGGACGCTGGGGAAAATGGGGAAGGATGGGAAGATCATGGGGGATGCTGGGGAAAATGGGGAACGATGGGAAGATCATGGGGGACACTGGGGAAAATGGGGAACGATGGGAAGATCATGGGGGATGCTGTGGAAAATGGGGAATGATGGGAAGATAATGGGTTACACTGGGGAAAATGGGAAACAACGGGAAGATCATGGGGGACACTGGGGAAAATGGGGAACGATTGGAAGATCATGGAGGATGCTGGGGAAAATGGGGAACGATGGGAAGATCATGGGGGATGCTGGGGAAATTTGGAAGGATGGGAAGATCATGGGGGACGCAGGTGAAAATGGGGAACGATGGGAATATTTTGGGGGATGCTGGGTAAAATGGGGAAGGATGGGAAGTTCATAGGGGATGCTGGGGAAAATGGGGAACGATGGGAAGATCATGGGGGATGCTGGGGAAATTTGGAAGGATGGGAAGATCATGGGGGACGCAGGTGAAAATGGGGAACGATGGGAATATTTTGGGGGATGCTGGGTAAAATGGGGAAGGATGGGAAGTTCATAGGGGATGCTGGGGAAAATGGGGAACGATGGGAAGATCATGGGGGACACTGGGGAAATGGGGAACAATGGGAAGATCATTGGGGACACTGGGGAAAATGGGGAATGATGGGAAGATCATGGGGGACACTGGGGAAAATGGGGAACGATGAGAAGATCATGGGGGACACTGGGGAAAATGGGGAAGGATGGGAAGATCATGGGGGATGCTGGGGAAAATGGGGAACGATGGGAAGATCATGGGGGACACTGGGGAAAATGGGGAACGATGGGAAGATCATGGGGGATGCTGTGGAAAATGGGGAATGATGGGAAGATAATGGGTTACACTGGGGAAAATGGGAAGATCATGGGGGACACTGGGGAAAATGGGGAATGATGGGAAGATCATGGGGGACACTGGGGAAAATTGGGAAGGATGGGAAGATCATGAGGGACGCTGTGGAAAATGGGGAACGATGGGAAGATCAAAGGGGGATGCTGGGGAAAATGGGGAACATTGGGAAGATCATGGGGGACACTGGGGAAAATGGGGAACAACGGGAAGATCATGGGGGACACTGGGGAAAATGGGGAACGATTGGAAGATCATGGAGGATGCTGGGGAAAATGGGGAACGATGGGAAGATCATGGGGGATGCTGGGGTAATTGGGAAGGATGGGAAGATCATGGGGGACGCACGTGAAAATGGGGAACGATGGGAAGATTTTGGGGGATGCTGGGGAAAATGGGGAAGGATGGGAAGTTCATAGGGGATGCTGGGGAAAATGGGGAACGATGGGAAGATCATGGGGGACACTGGGGAAATGGGGAACAATGGGAAGTTCATTGGGGACACTTGGGAAAATGGGGAACGATGGGAAGATCATGGGGGACACTGGGGAAAATGGGGAAGGATGGGAAGATAATGGGGGACACTGGGGAAAATGGGGAACGATGGGAAGATCATGGGGGACACTGGGGAAAATGGGGAACGATGGGAAGATCATGGGGGACACTGGGGAAAATGGGGAACGATGGGAAGATCATGGGGGACACTGGGGAAAATGGGGAAGGATGGGAAGATCATGGGGGATGCTGGGGAAAATGGGGAACGATGGGAAGATCATGGGGGACACTGGGGAAAATGGGGAACGATGGGAAGATCATGGGGGACACTGGGGAAAATGGGGAATGATGGGAATATAATGGGTTACACTGGGGAAAATGGGGAACAATGGGAAGATCATGGGGGACACTGGGGAAAATGGGGAACGATGGGAAGATCATGGGGGACACTGGGGAAAATTGGGAACGATGGGAAGATCATGGGGGACACTGGGGAAAATGGGGAAAGATGGGAAGATCATGGGGGACACTGGGGAAAATGGGGAACGATGGGAAGATCATGGGGGACACTGGGGAAAATGGGGAAGGATGGGAAGATCATGGGGGATGCTGGGGAAAATGGGGAACGATGGGAAGATAATGGGGGACACTGGGGAAAATGGGGAACAATGGGAAGATCATTGGGGACACTGGGGAAAATGGGGAACAATGGGAAGATAATGGGGGACACTGGGGAAAATGGGGAAGAATGGGAAGATCATGGGGGATACTGGGGAAAATGGGGAATGATGGGAAGATCATGAGGGACACTGGGGAAATGGGGAAGGATGGGAAGATCATGAGGGACGCTGTGGAAAATGGGCCACGATGGGAAGATCAAAGGGGACACTGGGAAAATGGGGAACGATGGGAAGATCATGGGGGATGCTGGGGAAATGGGGAAGGATGGGAAGATCATGGGGGACGCTGGTGAAAATGGGGAACGATGGGAAGATTTTGGGGGATGCTGGGGAAAATGGGGAAGGATGGGAAGTTCATAGGGGATGCTGGGGAAAATGGGGAACGATGGGAAGTTCATGGGGGACGCTGGGGAAAATGGGGAACGATGGTAAGATCCTGGGAGACACTTGGGAAAATGGGGAACGATGGGCAGATGATGGGGGACACTGGGGAAAATGGGGAACGATGGGAAGATCATGAGAGACGCTGGGGAAAATGGGGAACGATGGGAAGATCATGGGGGACACTGGGGAAAATGGGGAACGATGGGCAGATGATGGGGGACACTGGGGAAAATGGGGAAGAATGGGAAGATCATGGGGGATACTGGGGAAAATGGGGAAGGATGGGAAGATCATGAGGGACACTGGGGAAAATGGGGAAGGATGGGAAGATCATGAGGGACGCTGTGGAAAATGGGCCACGATGGGAAGATCAAAGGGGGACACTGGGGAAAATGGGGAACGATGGGAAGATCATGGGGGACACTGGGGAAAATGGGGAACGATAGGAAGATCATGGGGGACACTGGGGAAAATGGGGAAGAATGGGAAGATCATGGGGGATGCTGGGGAAAATGGGGAACGATGGGAAGATCATGGGGGACACTGGGGAAAATGGGGAACGATGGGAAGATCATGGGGGACACTGGGGAAAATGGGGAACGATGGGAAGATCATGGGGGACACTGTGGAAAATGGGGAACAATGGGAAGATCATGGGGGACGCTGGGGAAAATGTGGAAGGATGGGAAGTTCATAGGGGATGCTGGGGAAAATGGGGAACAATGGGAAGATCATGGGTGACACTGGGGAAAATGGGGAACGATAGGAAGATCATGGGGGACACTGGGGAAAATGGGGAAGAATGGGAAGATCATGGGGGATGCTGGGGAAAATGGGGAACGATGGGAAGATCATGGGGGACACTGGGGAAAATGGGGAACGATGGGAAGATCATGGGGGACACTGGGGAAAATGGGGAACGATGGGAAGATTATGGGGGACACTGGGGAAAATGGGGAAGGATGGGAAGATCATGGGGGATGCTGGGGAAAATGGGGAACGATGGGAAGATCATGGGGGACACTGGGGAAAATGGGGAACAATGGGAAGATCATTGGGGACACTGGGGAAAATGGGGAACGATGGGAAGATCATGGGGGACACTGTGGAAAATGGGGAACAATGGGAAGATCATGGGGGACGCTGGGGAAAATGTGGAAGAATGGGAAGATCATGGGGAGCGCTGGGGAAAATGGGGAACGATGGGAAGATCATGGGGGACACTGGGGAAAATGGGGAACGATGGGCAGATGATGGGGGACACTGGGGAAAATGGGGAAGAATGGGAAGATCATGGGGGATACTGGGGAAAATGGGGAAGGATGGGAAGATCATGAGGGACACTGGGGAAAATGGGGAAGGATGGGAAGATCATGAGGGACGCTGTGGAAAATGGGCCACGATGGGAAGATCAAAGGGGGACACTGGGGAAAATGGGGAACGATGGGAAGATCATGGGGGATGCTGGGGAAATTGGGAAGATCATGGGGGATGCTGGTGAAAATGGGGAACGATGGGAAGATTTTGGGGGATGCTGGGGAAAATGGGGAAGGATGGGAAGTTCATAGGGGATGCTGGGGAAAATGGGGAACGATGGGAAGATCATGGGGGACACTGGGGAAAATGGGGAACGATAGGAAGATCATGTGGGACACTGGGGAAAATGGGGAAGAATAGGAAGATCATGTGGGATGCTGGGGAAAATGGGGAACGATGGGAAGATCATGGGGGATGCTGGGGAAAATGGGGAATGATGGGAACATAATGGGTTACACTGGGGAAAATGGGGAACAATGGGAAGATCATGGGGGACACTGGGGAAAATGGGGAACGATGAGAAGATCATGGGGGACACTGGGGAAAATTGGGAAGGATGGGAAGATCATGATGGACGCTGTGGAAAATGGGGAACGATGGGAAGATCATGGGGGATGCTGGGGAAATTGGGAAGGATGGGAAGATCATGGGGACGCTGGTGAAAATGGGGAACGATGGGAAGATTTTGGGGGATGCTGGGGAAAATGGGGAAGGATGGGAAGTTCATAGGGGATGCTGGGGAAAATGGGGAACGATGGGAAGATCATGGGGGACACTGGGGAAATGGGGAACGATGGGAAGATCATGGGGGACACTGGGGAAAATGGGGAACGATGGGAAGATCATGGGGGACACTGGGGAAAATGGGGAACGATGGGAAGATCATGGGGGACACTGGGGAAAATGGGGAAGGATGGGAAGATCATGGGGGATGCTGGGGAAAATGGGGAACGATGGGAAGATCATGGGGGACACTGGGGAAAATGGGGAACGATGGGAAGATCATGGGGGATGCTGGGGAAATGGGGAAGGATGGGAAGATCATGGGTGACGCTGGTGAAAATGGGGAACGATGGGAAGATTTTGGGGGATGCTGGGGAAAATGGGGAAGGATGGGAAGTTCATAGGGGATGCTGGGGAAAATGGGGAACGATGGGAAGATCATGGGGGACACTGGGGAAAATGGGGAACGATAGGAAGATCATGGGGGACACTGGGGAAAATGGGGAAGAATGGGAAGAACATGGGGGATGCTGGGGAAAATGGGGAACGATGGGAAGATCATGGGGGACACTGGGGAAAATGGGGAACGATGGGAAGATCATGGGGACGCTGGGGAAAATGGGGAATGATGGGAAGATAATGGGTTACACTGGGGAAAGTGGGGAACAATGGGAAGATCATGGGGGACACTGGGGAAAATGGGGAACGATGGGAAGATCATGGGGGACACTGGGGAAAATTGGGAAGGATGGGAAGATCATGGGGGACACTGGGGAAAATGGGAAGCGATGGGAAGATCATGGGGGACACTGGGGAAAATGTGGAACGATGGGAAGATCATGAGAGACGCTGGGGAAAATGGGGAACGATGGGAAGATCATAGGGGACACTGGGGAAAATGGGGAACGATGGGCAGATGATGGGGGACACTGGGGAAAATGGGGAAGAATGGGAAGATTATGGGGGATACTGGGGAAAATGGGGAAGGATGGGAAGATCATGAGGGACGCTGTGGAAAATGGGGAATGATGGGAAGATCATGGGGGACACTGGGGAAAATGGGGAACGATGGGAAGATCATGAGGGACACTGGGGAAAATGGAGAAGGATGGGAAGATCATGAGGGACGCTGTGGAAAATGGGGAAGGATGGGAAGATCATGGGGGACGCTGGTGAAAATGGGGAACGATGGGAAGATTTTGGGGGATGCTGGGGAAAATGGGGAAGGATGGGAAGTTCATAGGGGATGCTGGGGAAAATGGGGAACGATGGGAAGATCATGGGGGACACTGGGGAAAATGGGGAACGATAGGAAGATCATGGGGGACACTGGGGAAAATGGGGAAGAATAGGAAGATCATGGGGGATGCTGGGGAAAATGGGGAACGATGGGAAGATCATGGGGGACACTGGGGAAAATGGGGAACGATGGGAAGATCATGGGGGACGCTGGGGAAAATGGGGAATGATGGGAAGAAAATGGGTTACACTGGGGAAAATGGGGAACAATGGGAAGATCATGGGGGACACTGGGGAAAATGGGGAACGATGGGAAGATCATGGGGGACACTGGGGAAAATTGGGAAGGATGGGAAGATCATGATGGACGCTGTGGAAAATGGGGAACGATGGGAAGATCAAAGGGGGACGCTGGGGAAAATGGGGAACATTGGGAAGATCATGGGGGACACTGGGGAAAATGGGGAACAACGGGAAGATCATGGGGGACACTGGGGAAAATGGGGAACGATTGGAAGATCATGGAGGATGCTGGGGAAAATGGGGAACGATGGGAAGATCATGGGGGACGCTGGTGAAAATGGGGAACGATGGGAAGATTTTGGGGGATGCTGGGGAAAATGGGGAAGGATGGGAAGTTCATAGGGGATGCTGGGGAAAATGGGGAACGATGGGAAGATCATGGGGGACACTGGGGAAATGGGGAACAATGGGAAGATCATTGGGGACACTGGGGAAAATGGGGAACGATGGGAAGATCATGGGGGACACTGGGGAAAATGGGGAACGATGGGAAGATCATGGGGGACACTGGGGAAAATGGGGAAGGATGGGAAGATCATGAAGGATGCTGGGGAAAATGGGGAACGATGGGAAGATCATGGGGGACACTGGGGAAAATGGGGAACAATGGGAAGATCATTGGGGACACTGGGGAAAATGGGGAACGATGGGAAGATCATGGGGGTCAATGTGGAAAATGGGGAACGATGGGAAGATCATGGGGGACGCTGGGGAAAATGTGGTAGAATGGGAAAATCAAGGGGAGCGCTGGGGAAAATGGGGAACGATGGGAAGTTCATGGGGGACGCTGGGGAAAATGGGGAACGATGGTAAGATCCTGGGAGACACTTGGGAAAATGGGGAAGGATGGGAAGATCATGGGGGACACAGGGGAAAATAGGGAGCGATGGGAAGATCATGGGGGACACTGGGGAAAATGTGGAACGATGGGAAGATCATGAGAGACGCTGGGGAAAATGGGGAACAATGGGAAGATCATGGGGGACACTGGGGAAAATGGGGAACGATGGACAGATGATGGGGGACACTGGGGAAAATGGTGAAGAATGGGAAGATCATGGGGGATACTGGGGAAAATGGGGAAGGATGGGAAGATCATGAGGGATGCTGTGGAAAATGGGGAATGATGGGAAGATCATGGGGGACACTGGGGAAAATGGGGAACGATGGGAAGATCATGAGGGACACTGGGGAAAATGGGGAAGGATGGGAAGATCATGAGGGACGCTGTGGAAAATGGGCCACGATGGGAAGATCAAAGGGGGACACTGGGGAAAATGGGGAACGATGGGAAAATCATGGGGGATGCTGGGGAAATGGGGAAGGATGGGAAGATCATGGGGGACGCTGGTGAAAATGGGGAACGATGGGAAGATTTTGGGGGATGCTGGGGAAAATGGGGAAGGATGGGAAGTTCATAGGGGATGCTGGGGAAAATGGGGAACGATGGGAAGATCATGGGGGACACTGGGGAAAATTGGGAAGGATGGGAAGATCATGATGGACGCTGTGGAAAATGGGGAACGATGGGAAGATCAAAGGGGGACGCTGGGGAAAATGGGGAACATTGGGAAGATCATGGGGACACTGGGGAAAATGGGGAACGATTGGAAGATCATGGAGGATGCTGGGGAAAATGGGGAACGATGGGAAGATCATGGGGGATGCTGGGGAAAATGGGGAACGATGGGAAGATCATGGGGGACACTGGGGAAAATGGGGAACGATGGGAAGATCATGGGGACGCTGGGGAAAATGGGGAATGATGGGAAGATGATGGGTTACACTGGGGAAAGTGGGGAACAATGGGAAGATAATGGGGGACACTGGAGAAAATGGGGAACGATGGGAAGATCATGGGGGACACTGGGGAAAATTGGGAAGGATGGGAAGATCATGGGGGACACTGGGGAAAATGGGTAGCGATGGGAAGATCATGGGGGACACTGGGGAAAATGTGGAACGATGGGAAGATCATGAGAGACGCTGGGGAAAATGGGGAACGATGGGAAGATCATGGGGGATGCTGGGGAAATGGGGAAGGATGGGAAGATCATGGGGGACGCTGGTGAAAAAGGGGAACGATGGGAAGATTTTGGGGGATGCTGGGGAAAATGGGGAAGGATGGGAAGTTCATAGGGGATGCTGGGGAAAATGGGGAACATTGGGAAGATCATGGGGGACACTGGGGAAAATGGGGAACGATTGGAAGATCATGGAGGATGCTGGGGAAAATGGGGAACGATGGGAAGATCATGGGGGACGCTGGGGAAAATGGGGAACGATGGGAAGATCATGGGGGACACTGGGGAAAATGGGGAACGATAGGAAGATCATGTGGGACACTGGGGAAAATGGGGAAGAATAGGAAGATCATGTGGGATGCTGGGGAAAATGGGGAACGATGGGAAGATCATGGGGGATGCTGGGGAAAATGGGGAATGATGGGAACATAATGGGTTACACTGGGGAAAATGGGGAACAATGGGAAGATCATGGGGGACACTGGGGAAAATGGGGAACGATGAGAAGATCATGGGGGACACTGGGGAAAATTGGGAAGGATGGGAAGATCATGATGGACGCTGTGGAAAATGGGGAACGATGGGAAGATCATGGGGGATGCTGGGGAAATTGGGAAGGATGGGAAGATCATGGGGACGCTGGTGAAAATGGGGAACGATGGGAAGATTTTGGGGGATGCTGGGGAAAATGGGGAAGGATGGGAAGTTCATAGGGGATGCTGGGGAAAATGGGGAACGATGGGAAGATCATGGGGGACACTGGGGAAATGGGGAACGATGGGAAGATCATGGGGGACACTGGGGAAAATGGGGAACGATGGGAAGATCATGGGGGACACTGGGGAAAATGGGGAACGATGGGAAGATCATGGGGGACACTGGGGAAAATGGGGAAGGATGGGAAGATCATGGGGGATGCTGGGGAAAATGGGGAACGATGGGAAGATCATGGGGGACACTGGGGAAAATGGGGAACGATGGGAAGATCATGGGGGATGCTGGGGAAATGGGGAAGGATGGGAAGATCATGGGTGACGCTGGTGAAAATGGGGAACGATGGGAAGATTTTGGGGGATGCTGGGGAAAATGGGGAAGGATGGGAAGTTCATAGGGGATGCTGGGGAAAATGGGGAACGATGGGAAGATCATGGGGGACACTGGGGAAAATGGGGAACGATAGGAAGATCATGGGGGACACTGGGGAAAATGGGGAAGAATGGGAAGAACATGGGGGATGCTGGGGAAAATGGGGAACGATGGGAAGATCATGGGGGACACTGGGGAAAATGGGGAACGATGGGAAGATCATGGGGACGCTGGGGAAAATGGGGAATGATGGGAAGATAATGGGTTACACTGGGGAAAGTGGGGAACAATGGGAAGATCATGGGGGACACTGGGGAAAATGGGGAACGATGGGAAGATCATGGGGGACACTGGGGAAAATTGGGAAGGATGGGAAGATCATGGGGGACACTGGGGAAAATGGGAAGCGATGGGAAGATCATGGGGGACACTGGGGAAAATGTGGAACGATGGGAAGATCATGAGAGACGCTGGGGAAAATGGGGAACGATGGGAAGATCATAGGGGACACTGGGGAAAATGGGGAACGATGGGCAGATGATGGGGGACACTGGGGAAAATGGGGAAGAATGGGAAGATTATGGGGGATACTGGGGAAAATGGGGAAGGATGGGAAGATCATGAGGGACGCTGTGGAAAATGGGGAATGATGGGAAGATCATGGGGGACACTGGGGAAAATGGGGAACGATGGGAAGATCATGAGGGACACTGGGGAAAATGGAGAAGGATGGGAAGATCATGAGGGACGCTGTGGAAAATGGGGAAGGATGGGAAGATCATGGGGGACGCTGGTGAAAATGGGGAACGATGGGAAGATTTTGGGGGATGCTGGGGAAAATGGGGAAGGATGGGAAGTTCATAGGGGATGCTGGGGAAAATGGGGAACGATGGGAAGATCATGGGGGACACTGGGGAAAATGGGGAACGATAGGAAGATCATGGGGGACACTGGGGAAAATGGGGAAGAATAGGAAGATCATGGGGGATGCTGGGGAAAATGGGGAACGATGGGAAGATCATGGGGGACACTGGGGAAAATGGGGAACGATGGGAAGATCATGGGGGACGCTGGGGAAAATGGGGAATGATGGGAAGAAAATGGGTTACACTGGGGAAAATGGGGAACAATGGGAAGATCATGGGGGACACTGGGGAAAATGGGGAACGATGGGAAGATCATGGGGGACACTGGGGAAAATTGGGAAGGATGGGAAGATCATGATGGACGCTGTGGAAAATGGGGAACGATGGGAAGATCAAAGGGGGACGCTGGGGAAAATGGGGAACATTGGGAAGATCATGGGGGACACTGGGGAAAATGGGGAACAACGGGAAGATCATGGGGGACACTGGGGAAAATGGGGAACGATTGGAAGATCATGGAGGATGCTGGGGAAAATGGGGAACGATGGGAAGATCATGGGGGACGCTGGTGAAAATGGGGAACGATGGGAAGATTTTGGGGGATGCTGGGGAAAATGGGGAAGGATGGGAAGTTCATAGGGGATGCTGGGGAAAATGGGGAACGATGGGAAGATCATGGGGGACACTGGGGAAATGGGGAACAATGGGAAGATCATTGGGGACACTGGGGAAAATGGGGAACGATGGGAAGATCATGGGGGACACTGGGGAAAATGGGGAACGATGGGAAGATCATGGGGGACACTGGGGAAAATGGGGAAGGATGGGAAGATCATGAAGGATGCTGGGGAAAATGGGGAACGATGGGAAGATCATGGGGGACACTGGGGAAAATGGGGAACAATGGGAAGATCATTGGGGACACTGGGGAAAATGGGGAACGATGGGAAGATCATGGGGGTCAATGTGGAAAATGGGGAACGATGGGAAGATCATGGGGGACGCTGGGGAAAATGTGGTAGAATGGGAAAATCAAGGGGAGCGCTGGGGAAAATGGGGAACGATGGGAAGTTCATGGGGGACGCTGGGGAAAATGGGGAACGATGGTAAGATCCTGGGAGACACTTGGGAAAATGGGGAAGGATGGGAAGATCATGGGGGACACAGGGGAAAATAGGGAGCGATGGGAAGATCATGGGGGACACTGGGGAAAATGTGGAACGATGGGAAGATCATGAGAGACGCTGGGGAAAATGGGGAACAATGGGAAGATCATGGGGGACACTGGGGAAAATGGGGAACGATGGACAGATGATGGGGGACACTGGGGAAAATGGTGAAGAATGGGAAGATCATGGGGGATACTGGGGAAAATGGGGAAGGATGGGAAGATCATGAGGGATGCTGTGGAAAATGGGGAATGATGGGAAGATCATGGGGGACACTGGGGAAAATGGGGAACGATGGGAAGATCATGAGGGACACTGGGGAAAATGGGGAAGGATGGGAAGATCATGAGGGACGCTGTGGAAAATGGGCCACGATGGGAAGATCAAAGGGGGACACTGGGGAAAATGGGGAACGATGGGAAAATCATGGGGGATGCTGGGGAAATGGGGAAGGATGGGAAGATCATGGGGGACGCTGGTGAAAATGGGGAACGATGGGAAGATTTTGGGGGATGCTGGGGAAAATGGGGAAGGATGGGAAGTTCATAGGGGATGCTGGGGAAAATGGGGAACGATGGGAAGATCATGGGGGACACTGGGGAAAATTGGGAAGGATGGGAAGATCATGATGGACGCTGTGGAAAATGGGGAACGATGGGAAGATCAAAGGGGGACGCTGGGGAAAATGGGGAACATTGGGAAGATCATGGGGACACTGGGGAAAATGGGGAACGATTGGAAGATCATGGAGGATGCTGGGGAAAATGGGGAACGATGGGAAGATCATGGGGGATGCTGGGGAAAATGGGGAACGATGGGAAGATCATGGGGGACACTGGGGAAAATGGGGAACGATGGGAAGATCATGGGGACGCTGGGGAAAATGGGGAATGATGGGAAGATGATGGGTTACACTGGGGAAAGTGGGGAACAATGGGAAGATAATGGGGGACACTGGAGAAAATGGGGAACGATGGGAAGATCATGGGGGACACTGGGGAAAATTGGGAAGGATGGGAAGATCATGGGGGACACTGGGGAAAATGGGTAGCGATGGGAAGATCATGGGGGACACTGGGGAAAATGTGGAACGATGGGAAGATCATGAGAGACGCTGGGGAAAATGGGGAACGATGGGAAGATCATGGGGGATGCTGGGGAAATGGGGAAGGATGGGAAGATCATGGGGGACGCTGGTGAAAAAGGGGAACGATGGGAAGATTTTGGGGGATGCTGGGGAAAATGGGGAAGGATGGGAAGTTCATAGGGGATGCTGGGGAAAATGGGGAACATTGGGAAGATCATGGGGGACACTGGGGAAAATGGGGAACGATTGGAAGATCATGGAGGATGCTGGGGAAAATGGGGAACGATGGGAAGATCATGGGGGACGCTGGGGAAAATGGGGAACGATGGGAAGATCATGGGGGACACTGGGGAAAATGGGGAACGATTGGAAGATCATGGAGGATGCTGGGGAAAATGGGGAACGATGGGAAGATCATGGGGGACGCTGGGGAAAATGGGGAACGATGGGAAGATCATGGGGGACACTGGGGAAAATGGGGAACGATGGGCAGATGATGGGGGACACTGGGGAAAATGGGGAAGAATGGGAAGATCATGGGGGATACTGGGGAAAATGGGGAAGGATGGGAAGATCATGAGGGACGCTGTGGAAAATGGGGAATGATGGGAAGATCATGGGGGACACTGGGGAAAATGGGGAACGATAGGAAGATCATGAGGGACACTGGGGAAAATGGGGAAGGATGGGAAGATCATGGGGGACATTGGGGAAAATGGGGAACAATGGGTAGATCATTGGGGACACTGGGGAAAATGGGGAACGATGGGAAGATCATGGGGGATGCTGGGGAAATGGGGAAAGATGGGAAGATCATGGGGGACGCTGGTGAAAATGGGGAACGATGGGAAGATTTTGGGGGATGCTGGGGAAAATGGGGAAGGATGGGAAGTTCATAGGGGATGCTGGGGAAAATGGGGAACGATGGGAAGATCATGGGGGACACTGGGGAAAATGGGGAACGATAGGAAGATCATGGGGGACACTGGGGAAAATGGGGAAGAATAGGAAGATCATGGGGGATGCTGGGGAAAATGGGGAACAATGGGAAGATCATGGGGGACACTGGGGAAAATGGGGAACGATGGGAAGATCATGGGGGACGCTGGGGAAAATGGGGAATGATGGGAAGATAATGGGTTACACTGGGGAAAATGGGGAACAATGGGAAGATCATGGGGGACACTGGGGAAAATGGGGAACGATGGGAAGATCATGGGGGACACTGGGGAAAATTGGGAAGGATGGGAAGATCATGATGGACGCTGTGGAAAATGGGGAACGATGGGAAGATCAAAGGGGGACGCTGGGGAAAATGGGGAACATTGGGAAGATCATGGGGGACACTGGGGAAAATGGGGAACAACGGGAAGATCATGGGGGACACTGGGGAAAATGGGGAACGATTGGAAGATCATGGAGGATGCTGGGGAAAATGGGGAACGATGGGAAGATCATGGGGGACGCTGGTGAAAATGGGGAACGATGGGAAGATTTTGGGGGATGCTGGGGAAAATGGGGAAGGATGGGAAGTTCATAGGGGATGCTGGGGAAAATGGGGAACGATGGTAAGATCCTGGGAGACACTTGGGAAAATGGGGAAGGATGGGAAGATCATGGGGGACACAGGGGAAAATGGGGAGCGATGGGAAGATCATGGGGGACACTGGGGAAAATGTGGAACGATGGGAAGATCATGAGAGACGCTGGGGAAAATGGGGAACAATGGGAAGATCATGGGGGACACTGGGGAAAATGGGGAACGATGGACAGATGATGGGGGACACTGGGGAAAATGGTGAAGAATGGGAAGATCATGGGGGATACTGGGGAAAATGGGGAAGGATGGGAAGATCATGAGGGATGCTGTGGAAAATGGGGAACGATGGGAAGATCAAAGGGGGACACTGGGGAAAATGGGGAACGATGGGAAGATCATGGGGGATGCTGGGGAAATGGGGAAGGATGGGAAGATCATGGGGGACGCTGGTGAAAATGGGGAACGATGGGAAGATTTTGGGGGATGCTGGGGAAAATGGGGAAGGATGGGAAGTTCATAGGGGATGCTGGGGAAAATGGGGAACGATGGGAAGATCATGGGGGACACTGGGGAAAATGGGGAACGATAGGAAGATCATGGGGGACACTGGGGAAAATGGGGAAGAATGGGAAGAACATGGGGGATGCTGGGGAAAATGGGGAACGATGGGAAGATCATGGGGGACACTGGGGAAAATGGGGAACGATGGGAAGATCATGGGGACGCTGGGGAAAATGGGGAATTATGGGAAGATAATGGGTTACACTGGGGAAAGTGGGGAACAATGGGAAGATCATGGGGGACACTGGGGAAAATGGGGAACGATGGGAAGATCATGGGGGACACTGGGGAAAATTGGGAAGGATGGGAAGATAATGGGGGACACTGGGGAAAATGTGGAACGATGGGAAGATCATGAGAGACGCTGGGGAAAATGGGGAACGATGGGAAGATCATGGGGGACACTGGGGAAAATGGGGTACGATGGACAGATGATGGGGGACACTGGGGAAAATGGGGAAGAATGGGAAGATCATGGGGGATACTGGGGAAATGGGGAAGGATGGGAAGATCATGAGGGACGCTGTGGAAAATGGGGAATGATGGGAAGATCATGGGGGACACTGGGGAAAATGGGGAACGATGGGAAGATCATGAGGGACACTGGGGAAAATGGGGAAGGATGGGAAGATCATGAGGGACGCTGTGGAAAATGGGCCACGATGGGAAGATAAAAGGGGGACACTGGGGAAAATGGGGAATGATGGGAAGATCATGGGGGATGCTGGGGAAATGGGGAAGGATGGGAAGATCATGGGGGACACTGGTGAAAATGGGGAACGATGGGAAGATTTTGGGGGATGCTGGGGAAAATGGGGAAGGATGGGAAGTTCATAGGGGATGCTGGGGAAAATGGGGAACGATGGGAAGATCATGGGGGACACTGGGGAAAATGGGGAAGAATAGGAAGATCATGGGGGATGCTGGGGAAAATGGGGAACGATGGGAAGATCATGGGGGACACTGGGGAAAATGGGGAACGATGGGAAGATCATGGGGGACGCTGGGGAAAATGGGGAATGATGGGAAGATAATGGGTTACACTGGGGAAAGTGGGGAACAATGGGAAGATCATGGGGGACACTGGGGAAAATGGGGAACGATGGGAAGATCATGGGGGACACTGGGGAAAATTGGGAAGGATGGGAAGATCATGATGGACGCTGTGGAAAATGGGGAACGATGGGAAGATCAAAGGGGGACGCTGGGGAAAATGGGGAACATTGGGAAGATCATGGGGGACACTGGGGAAAATGGGGAACAACGGGAAGATCATGGGGGACACTGGGGAAAATGGGGAACGATTGGAAGATCATGGAGGATGCTGGGGAAAATGGGGAACGATGGGAAGATCATGGGGGACGCTGGTGAAAATGGGGAACGATGGGAAGATTTTGGGGGATGCTGGGGAAAATGGGGAAGGATGGGAAGTTCATAGGGGATGCTGGGGAAAATGGGGAACGATGGGAAGATCATGGGGGACACTGGGGAAATGGGGAACAATGGGAAGATCATTGGGGACACTGGGGAAAATGGGGAACGATGGGAAGATCATGGGGGACACTGGGGAAAATGGGGAACGATGGGAAGATCATGGGGGACACTGGGGAAAATGGGGAAGGATGGGAAGATCATGAAGGATGCTGGGGAAAATGGGGAACGATGGGAAGATCATGGGGGACACTGGGGAAAATGGGGAACAATGGGAAGATCATTGGGGACACTGGGGAAAATGGGGAACGATGGGAAGATCATGGGGGTCACTGTGGAAAATGGGGAACGATGGGAAGATCATGGGGGACGCTGGGGAAAATGTGGAAGAATGGGAACATCAAGGGGAGCGCTGGGGAAAATGGGGAACGATGGGAAGTTCATGGGGGATGCTGGGGAAAATGGGGAACGATGGTAAGATCCTGGGAGACACTTGGGAAAATGGGGAAGGATGGGAAGATCATGGGGGACACAGGGGAAAATGGGGAGCGATGGGAAGATCATGGGGGACACTGGGGAAAATGTGGAACGATGGGAAGATCATGAGAGACGCTGGGGAAAATGGGGAACAATGGGAAGATCATGGGGGACACTGGGGAAAATGGGGAACGATGGACAGATGATGGGGGACACTGTGGAAAATGGTGAAGAATGGGAAGATCATGGGGGATACTGGGGAAAATGGGGAAGGATGGGAAGATCATGAGGGACGCTGTGGAAAATGGGGAATGATGGGAAGATCATGGGGGACACTAGGGAAAATGGGGAACGATGGGAAGATCATGAGGGACACTAGGAAAATGGGGAAGGATGGGAAGATCATGAGGGATGCTGTGGAAAATGGGAAACGATGGGAAGATCAATGGGGGAGACTGGGGAAAATGGGGAACGATGGGAAGATCATGGGGGATGCTGGGGAAATGGGGAAGGATGGGAAGATCATGGGGGACGCTGGTGAAAATGGGGAATGATGGGAAGATTTTGGGGGATGTTTGGGAAAATGGGGAAGGATGGGAAGTTCATAGGGGATGCTGGGGAAAATAGGGAACGATGGGAAGATCATGGGGGACACTGGGGAAAATGGGGAACAATGGGTAGATCATGGGAGACACTTGGGAAAATGGGGAAGGATGGGAAGATCATGGGGGACACAGGGGAAAATGGGGAGCGATGGGAAGATCATGGGGGACACTGGGGAGAATGTGGAACGATGGGAAGATCATGAGGGACGCTGGGGAAAATGGGGAATGATGGGCACATGATGGGGACACTGGGGAAAATGGGGAAGAATGGGAAGATCATGGGGGATACTGGGGAAAATGGGGAAGGATGGGAAGATCATGAGGGACGCTGTGGAACATGGGGAATGATGGGAAGATCAAAGGGGGACGCTGGGGAAAATGGGGAACATTGGGAAGATCATGTGGGACACTGGGGAAAATGGGGAACGATGGGAAGATCATGGGGACACTGGGGAAAATGGGGAAGAATGGGAAGATCATGGGGGATGCTGGGGAAAATGGGGAACGATGGGAAGATCATGGGGGACACTGGGGAAAATGGGGAACGATGGGAATATCATGGGGACGCTGGTGAAAATGGGGAACGATGGGAAGATTTTGGGGGATGCTGGGGAAAATGGGGAAGGATGGGAAGTTCATAGGGGATGCTGGGGAAAATGGGGAACGATGGGAAGATCAAAGGGGGACGCTGGGGAAAATGGGGAACGATGGGAAGATCATGGGGGACACTGTGGAAAATGGGGAATGATGGGAAGATCATGGGGGACGCTGGGGAAAATGTGGAAGAATGGGAAGATCATGGGGGACACAGGGGAAAATGGGGAAGGATCATGAGGGATGCTGTGGAAAATGGGGAAGGATCATGAGGGATGCTGTGGAAATGTGGAACGATGGGAAGATCATGGGGGAAGCTGGGAAGAATGGGAAGATCATGGGGGATGCTGGGGAAAATGGGGAACGATGGGAAGATCATGGGGGACAGTGGGTAAAATGGGGAAGGATGGGAAGATCATGGGGGATGCTGGGTAAAATGGGGAACGATGGTAAGATCATGGGAGACACTTGGGAAAATGGGGAAGGATGGGAAGATCATGGGGGACACAGGGTAAATGGGGAACAATGGGAAGATCATGGGGGACACTGGGGAAAATGGGGAAGGATCATGAGGGATGCTGTGGAAAATGTGGAACGATGGGAAGATCATGGGGGACGCTGGGGAAAATGGGGAACGATGGTAAGATAATGTGGGAATCTGATGAAAATGGGGAAGGATGGGAAGATCATGAGGGACACTGTGGAAAATGGGGAACGATGGGAAGAACACGGGGGACGCTGGGGAAAATTAGAAACGATGGGAATATCATGGGGGACACTGGGGAAAATGGGGAACGATGGGAATATCATGGGGACGCTGGTGAAAATGGGGAACGATGGGAAGATTTTGGGGAATGCTGTGGAAAATGGGGAAGGATGGGAAGTTCATAGGGGATGCTGGGGAAAATGGGGAACGATGGGAAGATCAAAGGGGGACTCTGGGGAAAATGGGGAACGATGGGAAGATCATGGGGGACACTGTGGAAAATGGGGAACGATGGGAAGATCATGGGGGACGCTGGGGAAAATGTGGAAGAATGGGAAGATCATGGGGGACACAGGGGAAAATGTGGAACGATGGGAAGATCATGAGGGACACTCGGGAAAATGGGGAAGGATCATGAGGGATGCTGTGGAAAATGTGGAACGATGGGAAGATCATGGGGGAAGCTGGGAAGAATGGGAATATCATGGGGGATGCTGGGGAAAATGGGGAATGATGGGAAGATCATGGGTGACACTGGGTTAAATGGGGAAGGATGGGAAGATCATGGGGGACACTGGGGAAAATGGGGAACGATGGGAAGATCATGGGGGACACTGGCAAAAATGGGGAACGTTGGGAAGATCATGGGGGACACTGGGGAAAATGGGAAACAATGGGAAGATCATGGGGGAAACTGGGGAAAATGGGGAAGGATGGGAAGATCATGAGGGACGCTGTGGAAAATGGGGAACGATGGGAAGATCAAAGGGGGACGCTGGGGAAAATGGGGAACGATGGGAAGATCATGGGGGACACTGGGGAAAATGAGGAACGATGGGAAGATCATGGGGGGCACTGGGGAAAATGGGGAACGATGGGAAGTTCATGGGGGACGCTGGGGAAAATGGGGAACGATGGTAAGATAATGGGAGACACTTGGGGAAGGATGGGAAGATCATGGGGGACACAGGGGAAAATGGGGAGCGATGGGAAGATCATGGGGGACACTGGGGAAAATGAGGAACGATGGGAAGATCATGGGGGACACTGGGGAAAATGGGGAAGGATGGGAAGATCATGAGGGACGCTGTGGAAAATGGGGAACGATGGGAAGATCAAAGGGGGACACTGGGGAAAATGGAGAACGATGGGAAGATCATGGGGGACACTGTGGAAAATGGGGAACGATGGGAAGATCATGGGGGACACTGGGGAAAATGGGGAAGGATGGGAAGATCATGGGGGACACTGGGGAAAATGGGGAACAATGGGAAGATCATTGGGGACACTGGGGAAAATGGGGAACGATGGGAAGATCATGGGGGTCACTGTGGAAAATGGGGAAGAATGGGAAGATCATGGGGGGCACTGGGGAAATGGGGAATGATGGGAAGTTCATGGGGGACGCTGGGGAAAATGGGGAACGATGGGAAGATCATGGGGGACGCTGGGGAAAATGGGGAACGTTGGGAATATCATGGGGACGCTGGTGAAAATGGGGAACGATGGGAAGATTTTGGGGGATGCTGGGGAAAATGGGGAAGGATGGGAAGTTCATAGGGGATGCTGGGGAAAATGGGGAACGATGGGAAGATCAAAGGGGGATGCTGGGGAAAATGGGGAATGATGGGAAGATCATGGGAGACACTTGGGAAAATGGAGAAGGATGGGAAGATCATGGGGACACAGGGGAAAATGGGGAGCGATGGGAAGATAATGGGTTACACTGGGGAAAATGGGGAACAATGGGAAGATCATGGGGGACACTGGGGAAAATGGGGAACGATGGGAAGATCATGGGGGACACTGGGGAAAATTGGGAAGGATGGGAAGATCATGATGGACGCTGTGGAAAATGGGGAACGATGGGAAGATCAAAGGGGGACGCTGGGGAAAATGGGGAACATTGGGAAGATCATGGGGGACACTGGGGAAAATGGGGAACAACGGGAAGATCATGGGGGACACTGGGGAAAATGGGGAACGATTGGAAGATCATGGAGGATGCTGGGGAAAATGGGGAACGATGGGAAGATCATGGGGGACGCTGGTGAAAATGGGGAACGATGGGAAGATTTTGGGGGATGCTGGGGAAAATGGGGAAGGATGGGAAGTTCATAGGGGATGCTGGGGAAAATGGGGAACGATGGTAAAATCCTGGGAGACACTTGGGAAAATGGGGAAGGATGGGAAGATCATGGGGGACACAGGGGAAAATGGGGAGCGATGGGAAGATCATGGGGGACACTGGGGAAAATGTGGAACGATGGGAAGATCATGAGAGACGCTGGGGAAAATGGGGAACAATGGGAAGATCATGGGGGACACTGGGGAAAATGGGGAACGATGGACAGATGATGGGGGACACTGGGGAAAATGGTGAAGAATGGGAAGATCATGGGGGATACTGGGGAAAATGGGGAAGGATGGGAAGATCATGAGGGATGCTGTGGAAAATGGGGAACGATGGGAAGATCAAAGGGGGACACTGGGGAAAATGGGGAACGATGGGAAGATCATGGGGGATGCTGGGGAAATTGGGAAGGATGGGAAGATCATGGGGGACGCTGGTGAAAATGGGGAACGATGGGAAGATTTTGGGGGATGCTGGGGAAAATGGGGAAGGATGGGAAGTTCATAGGGGATGCTGGGGAAAATGGGGAACGATGGGAAGATCATGGGGGACACTGGGGAAAATGGGGAACGATAGGAAGATCATGGGGGACACTGGGGAAAATGGGGAAGAATGGGAAGAACATGGGGGATGCTGGGGAAAATGGGGAACGGTGGGAAGATCATGGGGGACACTGGGGAAAATGGGGAACGATGGGAAGATCATGGGGACGCTGGGTAAAATGGGGAATGATGGGAAGATAATGGGTTACACTGGGGAAAGTGGGGAACAATGGGAAGATCATGGGGGACACTGGGGAAAATGTGGAACGATGGGAAGATCATGAGAGACGCTGGGGAAAATGGGGAACGATGGGAAGATCATGGGGGACACTGGGGAAAATGGGGAACGATGGGCAGATGATGGGGGACACTGGGGAAAATGGGGAAGAATGGGAAGATCATGGGGGATACTGGGGAAAATGGGGAAGGATGGGAAGATCATGAGGGACGCTGTGGAAAATGGGGAATGATGGGAAGATCATGGGGGACACTGGGGAAAATGGGGAACGATGGGAAGATCATGAGGGACACTGGGGAAAATGGGGAAGGATGGGAAGATCATGAGGGACGCTGTGGAAAATGGGCCACGATGGGAAGATCAAAGGGGGACACTGGGGAAAATGAAGAACGATGGGAAGATCATGGGGGATGCTGGGGAAATGGGGAAGGATGGGAAGATCATGGGGGACGCTGGTGAAAATGGGGAACGATGGGAAGATTTTGGGGGATGCTGGGGAAAATGGGGACGGATGGGAAGTTCATAGGGGATGCTGGGGAAAATGGGGAACGATGGGAAGATCATGGGGGACACTGGGGAAAATGGGGAAGAATAGGAAGATCATGGGGGATGCTGGGGAAAATGGGGAACGATGGGAAGATTATGGGGGACACTGGGGAAAATGGGGAACGATGGGAAGATCATGGGGGACGCTGGGGAAAATGGGGAATGATGGGAAGATAATGGGTTACACTGGGGAAAATGGGGAACAATGGGAAGATCATGGGGGACACTGGGGAAAATGGGGAACGATGGGAAGATCATGGGGGACACTGGGGAAAATTGGGAAGGATGGGAAGATCATGATGGACGCTGTGGAAAATGGGGAACGATGGGAAGATCAAAGGGGGACGCTGGGGAAAATGGGGAACATTGGGAAGATCATGGGGGACACTGGGGAAAATGGGGAACAACGGGAAGATCATGGGGGACACTGGGGAAAATGGGGAACGATTGGAAGATCATGGAGGATGCTGGGGAAAATGGGGAACGATGGGAAGATCATGGGGGACGCTGGTGAAAATGGGGAACGATGGGAAGATTTTGGGGGATGCTGGGGAAAATGGGGAAGGATGGGAAGTTCATAGGGGATGCTGGGGAAAATGGGGAACGATGGGAAGATCATGGGGGACACTGGGGAAATGGGGAACAATGGGAAGATCATTGGGGACACTGGGGAAAATGGGGAACGATGGGAAGATCATGGGGGACACTGGGGAAAATGGGGAACGATGGGAAGATCATGGGGGACACTGGGGAAAATGGGGAAGGATGGGAAGATCATGAAGGATGCTGGGGAAAATGGGGAACGATGGGAAGATCATGGGGGACACTGGGGAAAATGGGGAACAATGGGAAGATCATTGGGGACACTGGGGAAAATGGGGAACGATGGGAAGATCATGGGGGTCACTGTGGAAAATGGGGAACGATGGGAAGATCATGGGGGACGCTGGGGAAAATGTGGAAGAATGGGAACATCAAGGGGAGCGCTGGGGAAAATGGGGAACGATGGGAAGTTCATGGGGGACGCTGGGGAAAATGGGGAACGATGGTAAGATCCTGGGAGACACTTGGGAAAATGGGGAAGGATGGGAAGATCATGGGGGACACAGGGGAAAATGGGGAGCGATGGGAAGATCATGGGGGACACTGGGGAAAATGTGGAACGATGGGAAGATCATGAGAGACGCTGGGGAAAATGGGGAACAATGGGAAGATCATGGGGGACACTGGGGAAAATGGGGAACGATGGACAGATGATGGGGGACACTGTGGAAAATGGTGAAGAATGGGAAGATCATGGGGGATACTGGGGAAAATGGGGAAGGATGGGAAGATCATGAGGGACGCTGTGGAAAATGGGGAATGATGGGAAGATCATGGGGGACACTAGGGAAAATGGGGAACGATGGGAAGATCATGAGGGACACTGGGGAAAATGGGGAAGGATGGGAAGATCATGAGGGATGCTGTTGAAAATGGGAAACGATGGGAAGAACAAAGGGGGACACTGGGGAAAATGGGGAACGATGGGAAGATCATGGGGGATGCTGGGGAAATGGGGAAGGATGGGAAGATCATGGGGGACGCTGGTGAAAATGGGGAATGATGGGAAGATTTTGGGGGATGTTTGGGAAAATGGGGAAGGATGGGAAGTTCATAGGGGATGCTGGGGAAAATAGGGAACGATGGGAAGATCATGGGGGACACTGGGGAAAATGGGGAACAATGGGTAGATCATGGGAGACACTTGGGAAAATGGGGAAGGATGGGAAGATCATGGGGGACACAGGGGAAAATGGGGAGCGATGGGAAGATCATGGGGGACACTGGGGAGAATGTGGAACGATGGGAAGATCATGAGGGACGCTAAGGAAAATGGGGAATGATGGGCACATGATGGGGACACTGGGGAAAATGGGGAAGAATGGAAAGATCATGGGGGATACTGGGGAAAATGGGGAAGGATGGGAAGATCATGAGGGACGCTGTGGAACATGGGGAACGATGGGAAGATCAAAGGGGGACGCTGGGGAAAATGGGGAACATTGGGAAGATCATGTGGGACACTGGGGAAAATGGGGAACGATGGGAAGATCATGGGGGACACTGGGGAAAATGGGGAAGAATGGGAAGATCATGGGGGATGCTGGGGAAAATGGGGAACGATGGGAAGATCATGGGGGACACTGGGGAAAATGGGGAACGATGGGAATATCATGGGGACGCTGGTGAAAATGGGGAACGATGGGAAGATTTTGGGGGATGCTGGGGAAAATGGGGAAGGATGGGAAGTTCATAGGGGATGCTGGGGAAAATGGGGAACGATGGGAAGATCAAAGGGGGACGCTGGGGAAAATGGGGAACGATGGGAAGATCATGGGGGACACTGTGGAAAATGGGGAACGATGGGAAGATCATGGGGGACGCTGGGGAAAATGTGGAAGAATGGGAAGATCATGGGGGACACAGGGGAAAATGTGGAACAATGGGAAGATCATGAGGGACGCTGGGGAAAATGGGGAACGATGGGAAGATCATGGGGGACACTGGGGAAAATGGGGAAGGATCATGAGGGATGCAGTGGAAATGTGGAACGATGGGAAGATCATGGGGGAAGCTGGGAAGAATGGGAAGATCATGGGGGATGCTGGGGAAAATGGGGAACGATGGGAAGATCATGGGGGACAGTGGGTAAAATGGGGAAGGATGGGAAGATCATGGGGGATGCTGGGTAAAATGGGGAACGATGGTAAGATCATGGGAGACACTTGGGAAAATGGGGAAGGATGGGAAGATCATGGGGGACACAGGGTAAATGGGGAACAATGGGAAGATCATGGGGGACACTGGGGAAAATGGGGAAGGATCATGAGGGATGCTGTGGAAAATGTGGAACGATGGGAAGATCATGGGGGACGCTGGGGAAAATGGGGAACGATGGTAAGATCATGTGGGAATCTGATGAAAATGGGGAAGGATGGGAAGATCATGAGGGACACTGTGGAAAATGGGGAACGATGGGAAGAACACGGGGGACGCTGGGGAAAATTAGAAACGATGGGAATATCATGGGGGACACTGGGGAAAATGGGGAACGATGGGAATATCATGGGGACGCTGGTGAAAATGGGGAACGATGGGAAGATTTTGGGGAATGCTGTGGAAAATGGGGAAGGATGGGAAGTTCATAGGGGATGCTGGGGAAAATGGGGAACGATGGGAAGATCAAAGGGGGACTCTGGGGAAAATGTGGAAGAATGGGAAGATCATGGGGGACACAGGGGAAAATTTGGAACGATGGGAAGATCATGAGGGACACTCGGGAAAATGGGGAAGGATCATGAGGGATGCTGTGGAAAATGTGGAACGATGGGAAGATCATGGGGGAAGCTGGGAAGAATGGGAATATCATGGGGGATGCTGGGGAAAATGGGGAACGATGGGAAGATCATGGGTGACACTGGGTTAAATGGGGAAGGATGGGAAGATCATGGGGGACACTGGGGAAAATGGGGAACGATGGGAAGATCATGGGGGACACTGGCAAAAATGGGGAACGTTGGGAAGATCATGGGGGACACTGGGGAAAATGGGAAACAATGGGAAGATCATGGGGGACACTGGGGAAAATGAGGAACGATGGGAAGATCATGGGGGAAACTGGGGAAAATGGGGAAGGATGGGAAGATCATGAGGGACGCTGTGGAAAATGGGGAACGATGGGAAGATCAAAGGGGGACGCTGGGGAAAATGGGGAACGATGGGAAGATCATGGGGGACACTGTGGAAAATGGGGAACGATGGGAAGATCATGGGGGTCGCTGGGGAAAATGTGGAAGAATGGGAAGATCATGGGGGGCACTGGGGAAAATGGGGAACGATGGGAAGTTCATGGGGGACGCTGGGGAAAATGGGGAACGATGGTAAGATAATGGGAGACACTTGGGGAAGGATGGGAAGATCATGGGGGACACAGGGGAAAATGGGGAGCGATGGGAAGATCATGGGGGACACTGGGGAAAATGAGGAACGATGGGAAGATCATGGGGGACACTGGGGAAAATGGGGAAGGATGGGAAGATCATGAGGGACGCTGTGGAAAATGGGGAACGATGGGAAGATCAAAGGGGGACACTGGGGAAAATGGAGAACGATGGGAAGATCATGGGGTACACTGTGGAAAATGGGGAACGATGGGAAGATCATGGGGGACACTGGGGAAAATGGGGAAGGATGGGAAGATCATGGGGGACACTGGGGAAAATGGGGAACAATGGGAAGATCATTGGGGACACTGGGGAAAATGGGGAACGATGGGAAGATCATGGGGGTCACTGTGGAAAATGGGGAAGAATGGGAAGATCATGGGGGGCACTGGGGAAAATGGGGAACGTTGGGAATATCATGGGGACGCTGGTGAAAATGGGGAACGATGGGAAGATTTTGGGGGATGCTGGGGAAAATGGGGAAGGATGGGAAGTTCATAGGGGATGCTGTGGAAAATGGGGAACGATGGGAAGATCAAAGGGGGATGCTGGGGAAAATGGGGAATGATGGGAAGATCATGGGAGACACTTGGGAAAATGGAGAAGGATGGGAAGATCATGGGGACACAGGGGAAAATGGGGAGCGATGGGAAGATCATGGGGAACACTGGGGAAAATGGGGAACAATGGGAAGATCATGGGGGACACTTGGGAAAATGGGGAAGGATCATGAGGGACGCTGTGGAAAATGTGGAACGATGGTAAGAGCATGGGGGACACTGATGAAAATGGGGAAGGATGGGAAGATCATGAGGGACACTGTGGAAAATGGGGAACGATGGTAAGATCATGGGGGACACTGATGAAAATGGGGAAGGATGGGAAGATCATGAGGGACACTGTGGAAAATGGGGAACGATGGGAAGATCACGGGGGTTGCTGGGGAAAATTAGAAACAATGGGAATATCATGGGGGATGCTGGGGAAAATGGGGAAGGATGGGAAGATCATGGGGGACGCTGGAGAAAATGGGGAACATTGGGAAGATCATGGGGGACACTGGGGAAAATGGGGAACGATGGGAAGATCATGGGGGACACTGGCGAAAATGGGGAACGTTGGGAAGATCATGGGGGACACTGGGGAAAATGGGAAACAATGGGAAGATCATGGGGGACACTGGGGAAAATGAGGAACGATGGGAAGATCATGGGGGACACTGGGGAAAATGGGGAAGGATGGAAAGATCATGAGGGACGCTGTGGAAAATGGGGAATGATGGGGAGATCAAAGGGGGACGCTGGGGAAAATGGGGAACGATGGAAAGATCATGGGGGACACTGTGGAAAATGGGGAACAATGGGAAGATCATGGGGGTCGCTGGGTAAAATGTGGAAGAATGGGAAGATCATGGGGGGCACTGGGGAAAATGGGGAACGATGGGAAGATCATGGGGGACACTGGGGAAAATGTGGAATGATGGGAAGATCATGGGGGATGCTGTGGAAAATGGGGAGCGATGGGAAGATCATGGGGGACGCTGGAGAAAATGGGGAACATTGGGCAGATCATGGGGGACACTGGGGAAAATGGGGAACGATGGGAAGATCATGGGGGACACTGGGGAAAATGGGGAACGTTGGGAAGATCATGGGGGACACTGGGGAAAATGGGGAACAATGGGAAGATCATGGGGGACACTGGGGAAAATGAGGAACGATGGGAAGATCATGGGGGACACTGGGGAAAATGGGGAAGGATGGGAAGATCATGAGGGACGCTGTGGAAAATGGGGAACGATGGGAAGATCAAAGGGGGACGCTGGGGAAAATGGGGAACAATGGGAAGATCATGGGGGACACTGTGGAAAATGGGGAACGATGGGAAGATCATGGGGGACGCTGGGGAAAATGTGGAAGAATGGGAAGATCATGGGGGGCACTGGGGAAAATGGGGAACGATGGGAAGTTCATGGGGGACGCTGGAGAAAATGGGGAAGGATGGGAAGATCATGAGGGACGCTGTGGAAAATGGGGAACGATGGGAAGATCATGGGAGACACTTGGGAAAATGGGGAAGGATGGGAAGATCATGGGGGACACAGGGGAAAATGGGGAGCGATGGGAAAATCATGGGGGACACTGGGGAAAATGTGGAATGATTGGCAGATCATGGGGGACACTGGGGAAAATGGGGAAGAATGGGAAGATCATGGGGATACTGGGGAAAATGGGGAACAATGGGAAGATCATGGGGGACACTGGGGAAAATAGGGAACAATGGGAAGATCATGGGGGACACTGGGGAAAATGGGGAAAGATGATGAGGGACGCTGTGGAAAATGGGGACCATGGGAAGATCATGGGGGACACTGGGGAAAATAGGGAACAATGGGAAGATCATGGGGGACACTGGGGAAAATGGGGAAAGATGATGAGGGACGCTGTGGAAAATGTGGAACAATGGGAAAATCATGGGGGACGCTGGGGAAAATGGGGAACAATGGGAAGTTCATGGGGGACACTGGGGAAAATGGGTAACGATGGGAAGATCATGGGGGACACTGGGGAAAATGGGGAAGAATGGGAAGATCATGGGGGATGCTGGGGAAAATGGGGAACGATGGGAAGATCATGGGGGACACTGGGGAAATTGGGGAACGATGGGAAGATCATGTGGACGCTGGTGAAAATGGGGAACGATGGGAAGATTTTGGGGGATGCTGGGGAAAATGGGGAAGGATGGGAAGATCATGAGGGACGCTGTGGAAAATGGGGAACGATGGGAAGATCAAAGGGGGACGCTGGGGAAAATGGGGAATGATGTGAAGATCATGGGGACACTGGGGAAAATGGGGAATGATGGGAAGATCATGGGAGACGCTTGGGAAAATGGGGAATGATGGTAAGATCATGGGGACACTGGGGAAAATGGGGAACGGTGGGAATATCATAGGGAAACGCTGGGGAAAATGGGGAATGATGGGAAGATCATGGGGGATGCTCGGGAAAAGGGGGAACAATAGGAAGAACATGGGGGACACTGTGGAAAATGGGGAACGGTGGGAAGATCATGGGGGATGCTGGGGAAAATGTGGAAGAATGGGAAGATCATGGGGGGCACTGGGGAAAATGGGGAACGATGGGAAGTTCATGGGGGGCGCTGGGGAAAATGGGGAACGATGGAAAGATCATGGGAGACACTTGGGAAAATGGGGAAGGATGGGAAGATCATGGGGGACACAGGGGAAAATGGGGAGCGATGGGAAGATCATGGGGGACACTGGGGAAAATGTGGAATGATGGGAAGATCATGGGGGATGCTGTGGAAATGGGGAACGTTGGGAAGATCATGGGGGACACTGGGGAAAATGGGGAACGTTGGGAAGATCATGGGGGACACTGGGGAAAATGGGGAACAATGGGAAGATCATGGGGGACACTGGGGAAAATGAGGAACGATGGGAAGATCATGGGGGACACTGGGGAAAATGGGGAAGGATGGGAAGATCATTAGGGATGCTGGGGAAAATGGGGAACGATGGGAAGATCATGTGGGACACTGGGGAAAATGGGGAACGATTGGCAGATCATGGGGGACACTGGGGAAAATGGGGAAGAATGGGAAGATCATGGAGATACTGGGGAAAATGGGGAACGATGGGAAGATCATGGGGGACACAGGGTAAATGGGGAACGATGGGAAGATCATGGGGGACGCTGGGGAAAATGGGGAACGATGGTAAGATCATGGGGGACACTGATGAAAATGGGGAAGGATGGGAAGATCATGAGGGACACTGTGGAAAATGGGGAACGATGGGAAGATCACGGGGGTTGCTGGGGAAAATTAGAAACAATGGGAATATCATGGGGGATGCTGGGGAAAATGGGGAAGGATGGGAAGATCATGGGGGACGCTGGAGAAAATGGGGAACATTGGGAAGATCATGGGGGACACTGGGGAAAATGGGGAACAATGGGAAGATCATGGGGGACACTGGGGAAAATGAGGAACAATGGGAAGATCATGGGGGAGACTGGGGAAAATGGGGAAGGATGGGAAGATCATGAGGGACGCTGTGGAAAATGGGGAACGATGGGAAGATCAAAGGGGGACGCTGGGGAAAATGGGGAACGATGGGAAGATCATGGGGGACACTGTGGAAAATGGGGAACGATGGGAAGATCATGGGGGTCGCTGGGGAAAATGTGGAAGAATGGGAAGATCATGGGGGGCACTGGGGAAAATGGGGAACGATGGGAAGTTCATGGGGGACGCTGGGGAAAATGGGGAACGATGGTAAGATAATGGGAGACACTTGGGAAAATGGGGAAGGATGGGAAGATCATGGGGGACACAGGGGAAAATGGGGAGCGATGGGAAGATCATGGGGGACACTGGGGAAAATGTGGAATGATGGGAAGATCATGGGGGATGCTGTGGAAAATGGGGAACGATGGGAAGATCATGGGGGACGCTGGAGAAAATGCGGAACATTGGGAAGATCATGGGGGACACTGGGGAAAATGGGAACGATGGGAAGATCATGGGGTACACTGGGGAAAATGGGGAACGTTGGGAAGATCATGGGGGACACTGGGGAAAATGGGGAACAATGGGAAGATCATGGGGGACACTGGGGAAAATGAGGAACGATGGGAAGATCATGGGGGACACTGGGGAAAATGGGGAAGGATGGGAAGATCATGAGGGACGCTGTGGAAAATGGGGAACGATGGGAAGATCAAAGGGGGACGCTGGGGAAAATGGGGAACGATGGGAAGATCATGGGGGACACTGTGGAAAATGGGGAACGATGGGAAGATCATGGGGGACGCTGAGGAAAATGTGGAAGAATGGGAAGATCATGGGGGGCACTGGGGAAAATGGGGAATGATGGGAAGTTCATGGGGGGCGCTGGGGAAAATGGGGAACGATGGAAAGATCATGGGAGACGCTTGGGAAAATGGGGAAGGATGGGAAGATCATGGGGGACACAGGGGAAAATGGGGAGCGATGGGAAGATCATGGGGGACACTTGGGAAAATGTGGAATGATGGGAAGATCATTAGGGATGCTGGGGAAAATGGGGAACGATGGGAAGATCATGTGGGACACTGGGGAAAATGGGGAATGATTGGCAGATCATGGGGGACACTGGGGAAAATGGGGAAGAATGGGAAGATCATGGAGATACTGGGGAAAATGGGGAACGATGGGAAGATCATGGGGGACACAGGGTAAATGGGGAACGATGGGAAGATCATGGGGGACGCTGGGGAAAATGGGGAACGATGGTAAGATCATGGGGGACACTGATGAAAATGGGGAAGGATGGGAAGATCATGAGGGACACTGTGGAAAATGGGGAACGATGGGAAGATCACGGGGGTTGCTGGGGAAAATTAGAAACAATGGGAATATCATGGGGGATGCTGGGGAAAATGGGGAAGGATGGGAAGATCATGGGGGACGCTGGAGAAAATGGGGAACATTGGGAAGATCATGGGGGACACTGGGGAAAATGGGGAACAATGGGAAGATCATGGGGGACACTGGGGAAAATGAGGAACGATGGGAAGATCATGGGGGAGACTGGGGAAAATGGGGAAGGATGGGAAGATCATGAGGGACGCTGTGGAAAATGGGGAACGATGGGAAGATCAAAGGGGGACGCTGGGGAAAATGGGGAACGATGGGAAGAACATGGGGGACACTGTGGAAAATGGGGAACGATGGGAAGATCATGGGGGTCGCTGGGGAAAATGTGGAAGAATGGGAAGATCATGGGGGGCACTGGGGAAAATGGGGAACGATGGGAAGTTCATGGGGGACGCTGGGGAAAATGGGGAACGATGGTAAGATAATGGGAGACACTTGGGAAAATGGGGAAGGATGGGAAGATCATGGGGACACAGGGGAAAATGGGGAGCGATGGGAAGATCATGGGGGACACTGGGGAAAATGTGGAATGATGGGAAGAACATGGGGGATGCTGTGGAAAATGGGGAACGATGGGAAGATCATGGGGGACGCTGGAGAAAATGCGGAACATTGGGAAGATCATGGGGGACACTGGGGAAAATGGGAACGATGGGAAGATCATGGGGTACACTGGGGAAAATGGGGAACGTTGGGAAGATCATGGGGGACACTGGGGAAAATGGGGAACAATGGGAAGATCATGGGGGACACTGGGGAAAATGAGGAACGATGGGAAGATCATGGGGGACACTGCGGACAATGGGGAAGGATGGGAAGATCATGAGGGACGCTGTGGAAAATGGGGAACGATGGGAAGATCAAAGGGGGACGCTGGGGAAAATGGGGAACGATGGGAAGATCATGGGGGACACTGTGGAAAATGGGGAACGATGGGAAGATCATGGGGGACGCTGGGGAAAATGTGGAAGAATGGGAAGATCATGGGGGGCACTGGGGAAAATGGGGAATGATGGGAAGTTCATGGGGGACGCTGGGGAAAATGGGGAACGATGGTAAGATCATGGTAGACACTGTGGAAAATGGGGAACGATGGGAAGATTTTGGGGGATGCTGGGGAAAATGGGGAAGGATGGGAAGTTCATAGGGGATGCTGGGGAAAATGGGGAACGATGGGAAGATTAAAGGGGGACGCTGGGGAAAATGGGGAATGATGGGAAGATCATGGGGGACACTGTGGAAAATGGGGAACGATGGGAAGATCATGGGGGACGCTGGGGAAAATGTGGAAGAATGGGAAGATCATAGGGGGCACTGTGGAAAATGGGGAATGATGGGGAGATCAAAGGGGGATGCTGGGGAAAATGGGGAACGATGGGAAGATCATGGGGGACACTGTGGAAAATGGGGAACAATGGGAAGATCATGGGGGTCGCTGAGGAAAATGTGGAAGAATGGGAAGATCATGGGGGACACTGGGGAAAATGTGGAATGATGGGAAGATCATGGGGGATGCTGTGGAAAATGGGGAGCGATGGGAAGATCATGGGGGACGCTGGAGAAAATGGGGAACATTGGGAAGATCATGGGGGACACTGGGGAAAATGGGGAACGATGGGAAGATCATGGGGGACACTGGGGAAAATGGGGAACGTTGGGAAGATCATGGGGGACACTGGGGAAAATGGGGAACAATGGGAAGATCATGGGGGACACTGGGGAAAATGAGGAACGATGGGAAGATCATGGGGGACACTGGGGAAAATGGGGAAGGATGGGAAGATCATGGGGGACGCTGGGGAAAATGTGGAAGAATGGGAAGATCATGGGGGGCACTGGGGAAAATGGGGAATGATGGGAAGTTCATGGGGGACGCTGGGGAAAATGGGGAATGATGGGAAGATCATGGGAGACGCTTGGGAAAATGGGGAATGATGGTAAGATCATGGGGACACTGGGGAAAATGGGGAACGGTGGGAATATCATAGGGAAACGCTGGGGAAAATGGGGAACGATGGGAAGATCATGGGGGATGCTGGGGAAAAGGGGGAACAATAGGAAGAACATGGGGGACACTGTGGAAAATGGGGAACGGTGGGAAGATCATGGGGGATGCTGGGGAAAATGGGGAACGATGGGAAGATCATGTGGGACACTGGGGAAAATGGGGAACGATTGGCAGATCATGGGGGACACTGGGGAAAATGGGGAAGAATGGGAAGATCATGGAGATACTGGGGAAAATGGGGAATGATGGGAAGATCATGGGGGACACAGGGTAAATGGGGAACGATGGGAAGATCATGGGGGACGCTGGGGAAAATGGGGAACGATGGTAAGATCATGAGGGACACTGTGGAAAATGGGGAACGATGGGAAGATCACGGGGGTTGCTGGGGAAAATTAGAAACAATGGGAATATCATGGGGGATGCTGGGGAAAATGGGGAAGGATGGGAAGATCATGGGGGACGCTGGAGAAAATGGGGAACATTGGGAAGATCATGGGGGACACTGGGGAAAATGGGGAACAATGGGAAGATCATGGGGGACACTGGGGAAAATGAGGTACGATGGGAAGATCATGGGGGAGACTGGGGAAAATGGGGAAGGATGGGAAGATCATGGGGGACACTGGGGAAAATGGGGAACGATGGGAAGTTCATGGGGGACGCTGGGGAAAATGGGGAACGATGGTAAGATAATGGGAGACACTTGGGAAAATGGGGAAGGATGGGAAGATCATGGGGGACACAGGGGAAAATGGGGAGCGATGGGAAGATCATGGGGGACACTGGGGAAAATGTGGAATGATGGGAAGATCATGGGGGATGCTGTGGAAAATGGGGAACGATGGGAAGATCATGGGGGACGCTGGAGAAAATGCGGAACATTGGGAAGATCATGGGGGACACTGGGGAAAATGGGAACGATGGGAAGATCATGGGGTACACTGGGGAAAATGGGGAACGTTGGGAAGATCATGGGGGACACTGGGGAAAAAGGGGAACAATGGGAAGATCATGGGGGACACTGGGGAAAATGAGGAACGATGGGAAGATCATGGGGGACACTGGGGAAAATGGGGAAGGATGGGAAGATCATGAGGGACGCTGTGGAAAATGGGGAACGATGGGAAGATCAAAGGGGGACGCTGGGGAAAATGGGGAACGATGGGAAGATCATGGGGGACACTGTGGAAAATGGGGAACGATGGGAAGATCATGGGGGACGCTGGGGAAAATGTGGAAGAATGGGAAGATCATGGGGGGCACTGGGGAAAATGGGGAATGATGGGAAGTTCATGGGGGACGCTGGGGAAAATGGGGAACGATGGTAAGATCATGGGAGACACTGTGGAAAATGGGGAACGATGGGAAGATTTTGGGGGATGCTGGGGAAAATGGGGAAGGATGGGAAGTTCATAGGGGATGCTGGGGAAAATGGGGAACGATGGGAAGATTAAAGGGGGACGCTGGGGAAAATGGGGAATGATGGGAAGATCATGGGGGACACTGTGGAAAATGGGGAACGATGGGAAGATCATGGGTGACGCTGGGGAAAATGTGGAAGAATGGGAAGATCATGGGGGGCACTGTGGAAAATGGGGAATGATGGGGAGATCAAAGGGGGATGCTGGGGAAAATGGGGAACGATGGGAAGATCATGGGGGACACTGTGGAAAATGGGGAACAATGGGAAGATCATGGGGGTCGCTGGGGAAAATGTGGAAGAATGGGAAGATCATGGGGGACACTGGGGAAAATGTGGAATGATGGGAAGATCATGGGGGATGCTGTGGAAAATGGGGAGCGATGGGAAGATCATGGGGGACGCTGGAGAAAATGGGGAACATTGGGAAGATCATGGGGGACACTGGGGAAAATGGGGAACGATGGGAAGATCATGGGGGACACTGGGGAAAATGGGGAACGTTGGGAAGATCATGGGGGACACTGGGGAAAATGGGGAACAATGGGAAGATCATGGGGGACACTGGGGAAAATGAGGAACGATGGAAAGATCATGGGGGACACTGGGGAAAATGGGGAAGGATGGGAAGATCATGGGGGGTACTGTGGAAAATGGGGAATGATGGGGAGATCAAAGGGGGATGCTGGGGAAAATGGGGAACGATGGGAAGATCATGGGGGACACTGTGGAAAATGGGGAACAATGGGAAGATCATGGGGGTCGCTGGGGAAAATGTGGAAGAATGGGAAGATCATGGGGGACACTGGGGAAAATGTGGAATGATGGGAAGATCATGGGGGATGCTGTGGAAAATGGGGAGCGATGGGAAGATCATGGGGGACGCTGGAGAAAATGGGGAACATTGGGAAGATCATGGGGGACACTGGGGAAAATGGGGAACGATGGGAAGATCATGGGGGACACTGGGGAAAATGGGGAACGTTGGGAAGATCATGGGGGACACTGGGGAAAATGGGGAACAATGGGAAGATCATGGGGGACACTGGGGAAAATGAGGAACGATGGGAAGATCATGGGGGACACTGGGGAAAATGGGGAAGGATGGGAAGATCATGAGGGACGCTGTGGAAAATGGGGAACGATGGGAAGATCAAAGGGGGACGCTGGGGAAAATGGGGAACAATGGGAAGATCATGGGGGACACTGTGGAAAATGGGGAACGATGGGAAGATCATGGGGGACGCTGGGGAAAATGTGGAAGAATAGGAAGATCATGGGGGGCACTGGGGAAAATGGGGAACGATGGGAAGTTCATGGGGGACGCTGGAGAAAATGGGGAATGATGGTAAGATCATGGGAGACACTTGGGAAAATGGGGAAGGATGGGAAGATCATGGGGGACACAGGGGAAAATGGGGAGCGATGGGAAGATCATGGGGGACACTGGGGAAAATGTGGAATGATTGGCAGATCATGGGGGACACTGGGGAAAATGGGGAAGAATGGGAAGATCATGGGGATACTGGGGAAAATGGGGAAGGATGGGAAGATCATGAGGGTCGCTTTGGAAAATGGGGACGATGGGAAGATCATGGGGGACACTGGGGAAAATAGGGAACAATGGGAAGATCATGGGGGACACTGGGGAAAATGGGGAACGATGGGAAGTTCATGGGGGACGCTGGAGAAAATGGGGAACGATGGTAAGATCATGGGAGACACTTGGGAAAATGGGGAAGGATGGGAAGATCATGGGGGACACAGGGGAAAATGGGGAGCGAAGGGAAGATCATGGGGGACACTGGGGAAAATGTGGAATGATTGGCAGATCATGGGGGACACTGGGGAAAATGGGGAGCGATGGGAAGATCATGGGGGACACTTGGGAAAATGTGGAATGATGGGAAGATCATTAGGGATGCTGGGGAAAATGGGGAACGATGGGAAGATCATGTGGGACACTGGGGAAAATGGGGAACGATTGGCAGATCATGGGGGACACTGGGGAAAATGGGGAAGAATGGGAAGATCATGGAGATACTGGGGAAAATGGGGAACGATGGGAAGATCATGGGGGACACAGGGTAAATGGGGAACGATGGTAAGATCATGGGGGACACTGATGAAAATGGGGAAGGATGGGAAGATCATGAGGGACACTGTGGAAAATGGGGAACGATGGGAAGATCACGGGGGTTGCTGGGGAAAATTAGAAACAATGGGAATATCATGGGGGATGCTGGGGAAAATGGGGAAGGATGGGAAGATCATGGGGGACGCTGGAGAAAATGGGGAACATTGGGAAGATCATGGGGGACACTGGGGAAAATGGGGAACAATGGGAAGATCATGGGGGACACTGGGGAAAATGAGGAACGATGGGAAGATCATGGGGGAGACTGGGGAAAATGGGGAAGGATGGGAAGATCATGAGGGACGCTGTGGAAAATGGGGAACGATGGGAAGATCAAAGGGGGACGCTGGGGAAAATGGGGAACGATGGGAAGATCATGGGGGACACTGTGGAAAATGGGGAACGATGGGAAGATCATGGGGGTCGCTGGGGAAAATGTGGAAGAATGGGAAGATCATGGGGGGCACTGGGGAAAATGGGGAACGATGGGAAGTTCATGGGGGACGCTGGGGAAAATGGGGAACGATGGTAAGATAATGGGAGACACTTGGGAAAATGGGGAAGGATGGGAAGATCATGGGGGACACAGGGGAAAATGGGGAGCGATGGGAAGATCATGGGGGACACTGGGGAAAATGTGGAATGATGGGAAGATCATGGGGGATGCTGTGGAAAATGGGGAACGATGGGAAGATCATGGTGGACGCTGGAGAAAATGCGGAACATTGGGAAGATCATGGGGGGCACTGGGGAAAAAGGGGAACAATGGGAAGATCATGGGGGACACTGGGGAAAATGAGGAACGATGGGAAGATCATGGGGGACACTGGGGAAAATGGGGAAGGATGGGAAGATCATGAGGGACGCTGTGGAAAATGGGGAACGATGGGAAGATCAAAGGGGGACGCTGGGGAAAATGGGGAACGATGGGAAGATCATGGGGGACGCTGGGGAAAATGTGGAAGAATGGGAAGATCATGGGGGGCACTGGGGAAAATGGGGAATGATGGGAAGTTCATGGGGGACGCTGGGGAAAATGGGGAACGATGGTAAGATCATGGGAGACACTGTGGAAAATGGGGAACGATGGGAAGATTTTGGGGGATGCTGGGGAAAATGGGGAAGGATGGGAAGTTCATAGGGGATGCTGGGGAAAATGGGGAACGATGGGAAGATTAAAGGGGGACGCTGGGGAAAATGGGGAATGATGGGAAGATCATGGGGGACACTGTGGAAAATGGGGAACGATGGGAAGATCATGGGGGACGCTGGGGAAAATGTGGAAGAATGGGAAGATCATGGGGGGCACTGTGGAAAATGGGGAATGATGGGGAGATCAAAGGGGGATGCTGGGGAAAATGGGGAACGATGGGAAGATCATGGGGGACACTGTGGAAAATGGGGAACAATGGGAAGATCATGGGGGTCGCTGGGGAAAATGTGGAAGAATGGGAAGATCATGGGGGACACTGGGGAAAATGTGGAATGATGGGAAGATCATGGGGGATGCTGTGGAAAATGGGGAGCGATGGGAAGATCATGGGGGACGCTGGAGAAAATGGGGAACATTGGGAAGATCATGGGGGACACTGGGGAAAATGGGGAACGATGGGAAGATCATGGGGGACACTGGGGAAAATGGGGAACGTTGGGAAGATCATGGGGGACACAGGGTAAATGGGGAACGATGGTAAGATCATGGGGGACACTGATGAAAATGGGGAAGGATGGGAAGATCATGAGGGACACTGTGGAAAATGGGGAACGATGGGAAGATCACGGGGGTTGCTGGGGAAAATTAGAAACAATGGGAATATCATGGGGGATGCTGGGGAAAATGGGGAAGGATGGGAAGATCATGGGGGACGCTGGAGAAAATGGGGAACATTGGGAAGATCATGGGGGACACTGGGGAAAATGGGGAACAATGGGAAGATCATGGGGGACACTGGGGAAAATGAGGAACGATGGGAAGATCATGGGGGAGACTGGGGAAAATGGGGAAGGATGGGAAGATCATGAGGGACGCTGTGGAAAATGGGGAACGATGGGAAGATCAAAGGGGGACGCTGGGGAAAATGGGGAACGATGGGAAGATCATGGGGGACACTGTGGAAAATGGGGAACGATGGGAAGATCATGGGGGTCGCTGGGGAAAATGTGGAAGAATGGGAAGATCATGGGGGGCACTGGGGAAAATGGGGAACGATGGGAAGTTCATGGGGGACGCTGGGGAAAATGGGGAACGATGGTAAGATAATGGGAGACACTTGGGAAAATGGGGAAGGATGGGAAGATCATGGGGGACACAGGGGAAAATGGGGAGCGATGGGAAGATCATGGGGGACACTGGGGAAAATGTGGAATGATGGGAAGATCATGGGGGATGCTGTGGAAAATGGGGAACGATGGGAAGATCATGGTGGACGCTGGAGAAAATGCGGAACATTGGGAAGATCATGGGGGGCACTGGGGAAAAAGGGGAACAATGGGAAGATCATGGGGGACACTGGGGAAAATGAGGAACGATGGGAAGATCATGGGGGACACTGGGGAAAATGGGGAAGGATGGGAAGATCATGAGGGACGCTGTGGAAAATGGGGAACGATGGGAAGATCAAAGGGGGACGCTGGGGAAAATGGGGAACGATGGGAAGATCATGGGGGACGCTGGGGAAAATGTGGAAGAATGGGAAGATCATGGGGGGCACTGGGGAAAATGGGGAATGATGGGAAGTTCATGGGGGACGCTGGGGAAAATGGGGAACGATGGTAAGATCATGGGAGACACTGTGGAAAATGGGGAACGATGGGAAGATTTTGGGGGATGCTGGGGAAAATGGGGAAGGATGGGAAGTTCATAGGGGATGCTGGGGAAAATGGGGAACGATGGGAAGATTAAAGGGGGACGCTGGGGAAAATGGGGAATGATGGGAAGATCATGGGGGACACTGTGGAAAATGGGGAACGATGGGAAGATCATGGGGGACGCTGGGGAAAATGTGGAAGAATGGGAAGATCATGGGGGGCACTGTGGAAAATGGGGAATGATGGGGAGATCAAAGGGGGATGCTGGGGAAAATGGGGAACGATGGGAAGATCATGGGGGACACTGTGGAAAATGGGGAACAATGGGAAGATCATGGGGGTCGCTGGGGAAAATGTGGAAGAATGGGAAGATCATGGGGGACACTGGGGAAAATGTGGAATGATGGGAAGATCATGGGGGATGCTGTGGAAAATGGGGAGCGATGGGAAGATCATGGGGGACGCTGGAGAAAATGGGGAACATTGGGAAGATCATGGGGGACACTGGGGAAAATGGGGAACGATGGGAAGATCATGGGGGACACTGGGGAAAATGGGGAACGTTGGGAAGATCATGGGGGAGACTGGGGAAAATGGGGAAGGATGGGAAGATCATGAGGGACGCTGTGGAAAATGGGGAACGATGGGAAGATCAAAGGGGGACGCTGGGGAAAATGGGGAACGATGGGAAGATCATGGGGGACACTGTGGAAAATGGGGAACGATGGGAAGATCATGGGGGTCGCTGGGGAAAATGTGGAAGAATGGGAAGATCATGGGGGGCACTGGGGAAAATGGGGAACGATGGGAAGTTCATGGGGGACGCTGGGGAAAATGGGGAACGATGGTAAGATAATGGGAGACACTTGGGAAAATGGGGAAGTATGGGAAGATCATGGGGGACACAGGGGAAAATGGGGAGCGATGGGAAGATCATGGGGGACACTGGGGAAAATGTGGAATGATGGGAAGATCATGGGGGATGCTGTGGAAAATGGGGAACGATGGGAAGATCATGGGGGACGCTGGAGAAAATGCGGAACATTGGGAAGATCATGGGGGACACTGGGGAAAATGGGAACGATGGGAAGATCATGGGGTACACTGGGGAAAATGGGGAACGTTGGGAAGATCATGGGGGACACTGGGGAAAAAGGGGAACAATGGGAAGATCATGGGGGACACTGGGGAAAATGAGGAACGATGGGAAGATCATGGGGGACACTGGGGAAAATGGGGAAGGATGGGAAGATCATGAGGGACGCTGTGGAAAATGGGGAACGATGGGAAGATCAAAGGGGGACGCTGGGGAAAATGGGGAACGTTGGGAAGATCATGGGGACGCTGGGGAAAATGTGGAAGAATGGGAAGATCATGGGGGGCACTGGGGAAAATGGGGAATGATGGGAAGTTCATGGGGGACGCTGGGGAAAATGGGGAACGATGGTAAGATCATGGGAGACACTGTGGAAAATGGGGAACGATGGGAAGATTTTGGGGGATGCTGGGGAAAATGGGGAAGGATGGGAAGTTCATAGGGGATGCTGGGGAAAATGGGGAACGATGGGAAGATTAAAGGGGGACGCTGGGGAAAATGGGGAATGATGGGAAGATCATGGGGGACACTGTGGAAAATGGGGAACGATGGGAAGATCATGGGGGACGCTGGGGAAAATGTGGAAGAATGGGAAGATCATGGGGGGCACTGTGGAAAATGGGGAATGATGGGGAGATCAAAGGGGGATGCTGGGGAAAATGGGGAACGATGGGAAGATCATGGGGGACACTGTGGAAAATGGGGAACAATGGGAAGATCATGGGGGTCGCTGGGGAAAATGTGGAAGAATGGGAAGATCATGGGGGACACTGGGGAAAATGTGGAATGATGGGAAGATCATGGGGGATGCTGTAGAAAATGGGGAGCGATGGGAAGATCATGGGGGACGCTGGAGAAAATGGGGAACATTGGGAAGATCATGGGGGACACTGGGGAAAATGGGGAACGATGGGAAGATCATGGGGGACACTGGGGAAAATGGGGAACGTTGGGAAGATCATGGGGGACACTGGGGAAAATGGGGAACAATGGGAAGATCATGGGGGACACTGGGGAAAATGAGGAACGATGGGAAGATCATGGGGGACACTGGGGAAAATGGGGAAGGATGGGAAGATCATGGGGGGCACTGTGGAAAATGGGGAATGATGGGGAGATCAAAGGGGGATGCTGGGGAAAATGGGGAACGATGGGAAGATCATGGGGGACACTGTGGAAAATGGGGAACAATGGGAAGATCATGGGGGTCGCTGGGGAAAATGTGGAAGAATGGGAAGATCATGGGGGACACTGGGGAAAATGTGGAACGATGGGAAGATCATGGGGGATGCTGTGGAAAATGGGGAGCGATGGGAAGATCATGGGGGACGCTGGAGAAAATGGGGAACATTGGGAAGATCATGGGGGACACTGGGGAAAATGGGGAACGATGGGAAGATCATGGGGGACACTGGGGAAAATGGGGAACGTTGGGAAGATCATGGGGGACACTGGGGAAAATGGGGAACAATGGGAAGATCATGGGGGACACTGGGGAAAATGAGGAACGATGGGAAGATCATGGGGGACACTGGGGAAAATGGGGAAGGATGGGAAGATCATGAGGGACGCTGTGGAAAATGGGGAACGATGGGAAGATCAAAGGGGGACGCTGGGGAAAATGGGGAACAATGGGAAGATCATGGGGGACACTGTGGAAAATGGGGAACGATGGGAAGATCATGGGGGACGCTGGGGAAAATGTGGAAGAATAGGAAGATCATGGGGGGCACTGGGGAAAATGGGGAACGATGGGAAGTTCATGGGGAACGCTGGAGAAAATGGGGAACGATGGTAAGATCATGGGAGACACTTGGGAAAATGGGGAAGGATGGGAAGATCATGGGGGACACAGGGGAAAATGGGGAGCGATGGGAAGATCATGGGGGACACTGGGGAAAATGTGGAATGATTGGCAGATCATGGGGGACACTGGGGAAAATGGGGAAGAATGGGAAGATCATGGGGATACTGGGGAAAATGGGGAAGGATGGGAAGATCATGATGGTCGCTTTGGAAAATGGGGACGATGGGAAGATCATGGGGGACACTGGGGAAAATAGGGAACAATGGGAAGATCATGGGGGACACTGGGGAAAATGGGGAACGATGGGAAGTTCATGGGGGACGCTGGAGAAAATGGGGAACGATGGTAAGATCATGGGAGACACTTGGGAAAATGGGGAAGGATGGGAAGATCATGGGGGACACAGGGGAAAATGGGGAGCGAAGGGAAGATCATGGGGGACACTGGGGAAAATGTGGAATGATTGGCAGATCATGGGGGACACTGGGGAAAATGGGGAGCGATGGGAAGATCATGGGGGACACTTGGGAAAATGTGGAATGATGGGAAGATCATTAGGGATGCTGGGGAAAATGGGGAACGATGGGAAGATCATGTGGGACACTGGGGAAAATGGGGAACGATTGGCAGATCATGGGGGACACTGGGGAAAATGGGGAAGAATGGGAAGATCATGGAGATACTGGGGAAAATGGGGAACGATGGGAAGATCATGGGGGACACAGGGTAAATGGGGAACGATGGTAAGATCATGGGGGACACTGATGAAAATGGGGAAGGATGGGAAGATCATGAGGGACACTGTGGAAAATGGGGAACGATGGGAAGATCACGGGGGTTGCTGGGGAAAATTAGAAACAATGGGAATATCATGGGGGATGCTGGGGAAAATGGGGAAGGATGGGAAGATCATGGGGGACGCTGGAGAAAATGGGGAACATTGGGAAGATCATGGGGGACACTGGGGAAAATGGGGAACAATGGGAAGATCATGGGGGACACTGGGGAAAATGAGGAACGATGGGAAGATCATGGGGGAGACTGGGGAAAATGGGGAAGGATGGGAAGATCATGAGGGACGCTGTGGAAAATGGGGAATGATGGGAAGATCAAAGGGGGACGCTGGGGAAAATGGGGAACGATGGGAAGATCATGGGGGACACTGTGGAAAATGGGGAACGATGGGAAGATCATGGGGGTCACTGGGGAAAATGTGGAAGAATGGGAAGATCATGGGGGGCACTGGGGAAAATGGGGAACGATGGGAAGTTCATGGGGGACGCTGGGGAAAATGGGGAACGATGGTAAGATAATGGGAGACACTTGGGAAAATGGGGAAGGATGGGAAGATCATGGGGGACACAGGGGAAAATGGGGAGCGATGGGAAGATCATGGGGGACACTGGGGAAAATGTGGAATGATGGGAAGATCATGGGGGATGCTGTGGAAAATGGGGAACGATGGGAAGATCATGGGGGACGCTGGAGAAAATGCGGAACATTGGGAAGATCATGGGGGGCACTGGGGAAAAAGGGGAACAATGGGAAGATCATGGGGGACACTGGGGAAAATGAGGAACGATGGGAAGATCATGGGGGACACTGGGGAAAATGGGGAAGGATGGGAAGATCATGAGGGACGCTGTGGAAAATGGGGAACGATGGGAAGATCAAAGGGGGACGCTGGGGAAAATGGGGAACGATGGGAAGATCATGGGGGACACTGTGGAAAATGGGGAACGATGGGAAGATCATGGGGGACGCTGGGGAAAATGTGGAAGAATGGGAAGATCATGGGGGGCACTGGGGAAAATGGGGAATGATGGGAAGTTCATGGGGGACGCTGGGGAAAATGGGGAACGATGGTAAGATCATGGGAGACACTGTGGAAAATGGGGAACGATGGGAAGATTTTGGGGGATGCTGGGGAAAATGGGGAAGGATGGGAAGTTCATAGGGGATGCTGGGGAAAATGGGGAACGATGGGAAGATTAAAGGGGGACGCTGGGGAAAATGGGGAATGATGGGAAGATCATGGGGGACACTGTGGAAAATGGGGAACGATGGGAAGATCATGGGGGACGCTGGGGAAAATGTGGAAGAATGGGAAGATCATGGGGGGCACTGTGGAAAATGGGGAATGATGGGGAGATCAAAGGGGGATGCTGGGGAAAATGGGGAACGATGGGAAGATCATGGGGGACACTGTGGAAAATGGGGAACAATGGGAAGATCATGGGGGTCGCTGGGGAAAATGTGGAAGAATGGGAAGATCATGGGGGACACTGGGGAAAATGTGGAATGATGGGAAGATCATGGGGGATGCTGTGGAAAATGGGGAGCGATGGGAAGATCATGGGGGACGCTGGAGAAAATGGGGAACATTGGGAAGATCATGGGGGACACTGGGGAAAATGGGGAACGATGGGAAGATCATGGGGGACACTGGGGAAAATGGGGAACGTTGGGAAGATCATGGGGGACACTGGGGAAAATGGGGAACAATGGGAAGATCATGGGGGACATTGGGGAAAATGAGGAACGATGGGAAGATCATGGGGGACACTGGGGAAAATGGGGAAGGATGGGAAGATCATGGGGGGCACTGTGGAAAATGGGGAATGATGGGGAGATCAAAGGGGGATGCTGGGGAAAATGGGGAACGATGGGAAGATCATGGGGGACACTGTGGAAAATGGGGAACAATGGGAAGATCATGGGGGTCGCTGGGGAAAATGTGGAAGAATGGGAAGATCATGGGGGACACTGGGGAAAATGTGGAATGATGGGAAGATCATGGGGGATGCTGTGGAAAATGGGGAGCGATGGGAAGATCATGGGGGACGCTGGAGAAAATGGGGAACATTGGGAAGATCATGGGGGACACTGGGGAAAATGGGGAACGATGGGAAGATCATGGGGGACACTGGGGAAAATGGGGAACGTTGGGAAGATCATGGGGGACACTGGGGAAAATGGGGAACAATGGGAAGATCATGGGGGACACTGGGGAAAATGAGGAACGATGGGAAGATCATGGGGGACACTGGGGAAAATGGGGAAGGATGGGAAGATCATGAGGGACGCTGTGGAAAATGGGGAACGATGGGAAGATCAAAGGGGGACGCTGGGGAAAATGGGGAACAATGGGAAGATCATGGGGGACACTGTGGAAAATGGGGAACGATGGGAAGATCATGGGGGACGCTGGGGAAAATGTGGAAGAATAGGAAGATCATGGGGGGCACTGGGGAAAATGGGGAACGATGGGAAGTTCATGGGGGACGCTGGAGAAAATGGGGAACGATGGTAAGATCATGGGAGACACTTGGGAAAATGGGGAAGGATGGGAAGATCATGGGGGACACAGGGGAAAATGGGGAGCGATGGGAAGATCATGGGGGACACTGGGGAAAATGTGGAATGATTGGCAGATCATGGGGGACACTGGGGAAAATGGGGAGCGATGGGAAGATCATGGGGGACGCTGGAGAAAATGGGGAACATTGGGAAGATCATGGGGGGCACTGGGGAAAATGGGGAATGATGGGAAGTTCATGGGGGACGCTGGGGAAAGATGGGAAGATCATGGGGGACGCTGGGGAAAATGGGGAACGTTGGGAATATCATGGGGACGCTGGTGAAAATGGGGAACGATGGGAAGATTTTGGGGGATGCTGGGGAAAATGGGGAAGGATGGGAAGTTCATAGGGGATGCTGTGGAAAATGGGGAACGATGGGAAGATCAAAGGGGGATGCTGGGGAAAATGGGGAATGATGGGAAGATCATGGGAGACACTTGGGAAAATGGAGAAGGATGGGAAGATCATGGGGACACAGGGGAAAATGGGGAGCGATGGGAAGATCATGGGGAACACTGGGGAAAATGGGGAACAATGGGAAGATCATGGGGGACACTGGGGAAAATGGGGAAGGATCATGAGGGACGCTGTGGAAAATGTGGAACGATGGTAAGATCATGGGGGACACTGATGAAAATGGGGAAGGATGGGAAGATCATGAGGGACACTGTGGAAAATGGGGAACGATGGTAAGATCATGGGGGACACTGATGAAAATGGGGAAGGATGGGAAGATCATGAGGGACACTGTGGAAAATGGGGAACGATGGGAAGATCACGGGGGTTGCTGGGGAAAATTAGAAACAATGGGAATATCATGGGGGATGCTGGGGAAAATGGGGAAGGATGGGAAGATCATGGGGGACGCTGGAGAAAATGGGGAACATTGGGAAGATCATGGGGGACACTGGGGAAAATGGGGAACGATGGGAAGATCATGGGGGACACTGGCGAAAATGGGGAACGTTGGGAAGATCATGGGGGACACTGGGGAAAATGGGAAACAATGGAAAGATCATGGGGGACACTGGGGAAAATGAGGAACGATGGGAAGATCATGGCTGACACTGGGGAAAATGGGGAAGGATGGAAAGATCATGAGGGACGCTGTGGAAAATGGGGAATGATGGGGAGATCAAAGGGGGACGCTGGGGAAAATGGGGAACGATGGGAAGATCATGGGGGACACTGTGGAAAATGGGGAACAATGGGAAGATCATGGGGGTCGCTGGGTAAAATGTGGAAGAATGGGAAGATCATGGGGGGCACTGGGGAAAATGGGGAACGATGGGAAGTTCATGGGGGACGCTGGGGAAAATGGGGAATGATGGTAAGATAATGGGAGACACTTGGGAAAATGGGGAAGGATGGGAAGATCTTGGGTTACACAGGGGAAAATGGGGAGCGATGGGAAGATCATGGGGGACACTGGGGAAAATGTGGAATGATGGGAAGATCATGGGGGATGCTGTGGAAAATGGGGAGCGATGGGAAGATCATGGGGGACGCTGGAGAAAATGGGGAACATTGGGAAGATCATGGGGGACACTGGGGAAAATGGGGAACGATGGGAAGATCATGGGGGACACTGGGGAAAATGAGGAACGTTGGGAAGATCATGGGGGACACTGGGGAAAATGGGGAACAATGGGAATATCATGGGGGACACTGGGGAAAATGAGGAACGATGGGAAGATCATGGGGGACACTGGGGAAAATGGGGAAGGATGGGAAGATCATGAGGGTCGCTTTGGAAAATGGGGACGATGGGAAGATCATGGGGGACACTGGGGAAAATAGGGAACAATGGGAAGATCATGGGGGACACTGGGGAAAATGGGGAACGATGGGAAGTTCATGGGGGACGCTGGAGAAAATGGGGAACGATGGTAAGATCATGGGAGACACTTGGGAAAATGGGGAAGGATGGGAAGATCATGGGGGACACAGGGGAAAATGGGGAGCGATGGGAAGATCATGGGGGACACTGGGGAAAATGTGGAATGATTGGCAGATCATGGGGGACACTGGGGAAAATGGGGAGCGATGGGAAGATCATGGGGGACGCTGGAGAAAATGGGGAACATTGGGAAGATCATGGGGGACACTGGGGAAAATGGGGAGCGATGGGAAGATCATGGGGGACGCTGGAGAAAATGGGGAACATTGGGAAGATCATGGGGGGCACTGGGGAAAATGGGGAATGATGGGAAGTTCATGGGGGACGCTGGGGAAAATTGGGAACGATGGGAAGATCATGGGGGACGCTGGGGAAAATGGGGAACGTTGGGAATATCATGGGGACGTTGGTGAAAATGGGGAACGATGGGAAGATTTTGGGGGATGCTGGGGAAAATGGGGAAGGATGGGAAGTTCATAGGGGATGCTGTGGAAAATGGGGAACGATGGGAAGATCAAAGGGGGATGCTGGGGAAAATGGGGAATGATGGGAAGATCATGGGAGACACTTGGGAAAATGGAGAAGGATGGGAAGATCATGGGGACACAGGGGAAAATGGGGAGCGATGGGAAGATCATGGGGAACACTGGGGAAAATGGGGAACAATGGGAAGATCATGGGGGACACTGGGGAAAATGGGGAAGGATCATGAGGGACGCTGTGGAAAATGTGGAACGATGGTAAGATCATGGGGGACACTGATGAAAATGGGGAAGGATGGGAAGATCATGAGGGACACTGTGGAAAATGGGGAACGATGGTAAGATCATAGGGGACACTGATGAAAATGGGGAAGGATGGGAAGATCATGAGGGACACTGTGGAAAATGGGGAACGATGGGAAGATCACGGGGGTTGCTGGGGAAAATTAGAAACAATGGGAATATCATGGGGGATGCTGGGGAAAATGGGGAATGATGGGAAGATCATGGGGGACACTGGCGAAAATGGGGAACGTTGGGAAGATCATGGGGGACACTGGGGAAAATGGGAAACAATGGGAAGATCATGGGGGACACTGGGGAAAATGAGGAACGATGGGAAGATCATGGGGGACACTGGGGAAAATGGGGAAGGATGGAAAGATCATGAGGGACGCTGTGGAAAATGGGGAATGATGGGGAGATCAAAGGGGGATGCTGGGGAAAATGGGGAACGATGGGAAGATCATGGGGGACACTGTGGAAAATGGGGAACAATGGGAAGATCATGGGGGTCGCTGGGTAAAATGTGGAAGAATGGGAAGATCATGGGGGGCACTGGGGAAAATGGGGAACGATGGGAAGTTCATGGGGGACGCTGGGGAAAATGGGGAACGATGGTAAGATAATGGGAGACACTTGGGAAAATGGGGAAGGATGGGAAGATCTTGGGTTACACAGGGGAAAATGGGGAGCGATGGGAAGATCATGGGGGACACTGGGGGAAATGTGGAATGATGGGAAGATCATGGGGGATGCTGTGGAAAATGGGGAGCGATGGGAAGATCATGGGGGACTCTGGAGAAAATGGGGAACATTGGGAAGATCATGGGGGACACTGGGGAAAATGGGGAACGATGAGAAGATCATGGGGGACACTGGGGAAAATGGGGAACGTTGGGAAGATCATGGGGGACACTGGGGAAAATGGGGAACAATGGGAAGATCATGGGGGACACTGGGGAAAATGAGGAAGGATGGGAAGATCATGGGGGACACTGGGGAAAATGGGAAACAATGGGAAGATCATGGGGGACACTGGGGAAAATGAGGAACGATGGGAAGATCATGGGGGACACTGGGGAAAATGGGGAAGGATGGAAAGATCATGAGGGACGCTGTGGAATATGGGGAATGATGGGGAGATCAAAGGGGGATGCTGGGGAAAATGGGGAACGATGGGAAGATCATGGGGGACACTGTGGAAAATGGGGAACAATGGGAAGATCATGGGGGTCGCTGGGTAAAATGTGGAAGAATGGGAAGATCATGGGGGGCACTGGGGAAAATGGGGAACGATGGGAAGTTCATGGGGGACGCTGGGGAAAATGGGGAACGATGGTAAGATAATGGGAGACACTTGGGAAAATGGGGAAGGATGGGAAGATCTTGGGTTACACAGGGGAAAATGGGGAGCGATGGGAAGATCATGGGGGACACTGGGGGAAATGTGGAATGATGGGAAGATCATGGGGGATGCTGTGGAAAATGGGGAGCGATGGGAAGATCATGGGGGACGCTGGAGAAAATGGGGAACATTGGGAAGATCATGGGGGACACTGGGGAAAATGGGGAACGATGAGAAGATCATGGGGGACACTGGGGAAAATGGGGAACGTTGGGAAGATCATGGGGGACACTGGGGAAAATGGGGAACAATGGGAAGATCATGGGGGACACTGGGGAAAATGGGGAAGGATGGGAAGATCATGGGGGACGCTGTGGAAAATGGGGAACGATGGGAAGATCAAAGGGGGACGCTGGGGAAAATGGGGAACAATGGGAAGATCATGGGGGGCACTGGGGAAAATGGGGAACGATGGGAAGATCATGGGGGACGCTGGAGAAAATGGGGAAGGATGGGAAGATCATGAGGGACGCTGTGGAAAATGGGGAACGATGGGAAGATCATGGGAGACACTTGGGAAAATGGGGAAGGATGGGAAGATCATGGGGGACACAGGGGAAAATGGGGAGCGATGGGAAGATCATGGGGGACACTGGGGAAAATGTGGAATGATTGGCAGATCATGGGGGACACTGGGGAAAATGGGGAAGAATGGGAAGATCATGGGGATACTGGGGAAAATGGGGAAGGATGGGAAGATCATGAGGGTCGCTGTGGAAAATGGGGACCATGGGAAGATCATGGGGGACACTGGGGAAAATAGGGAACAATGGGAAGATCATGGGGGACACTGGGGAAAATGGGGAAAGATGATGAGGGACGCTGTGGAAAATGTGGAACAATGGGAAAATCATGGGGGACGCTGGGGAAAATGGGGAACAATGGGAAGTTCATGGGGGACACTGGGGAAAATGGGTAACGATGGGAAGATCATGGGGGACACTGGGGAAAATGGGGAAGAATGGGAAGATCATGGGGGATGCTGGGGAAAATGGGGAACGATGGGAAGATCATGGGGGACACTGGGGAAATTGGGGAACGATGGGAAGATCATGGGGACGCTGGTGAAAATGGGGAACGATGGGAAGATTTTGGGGGATGCTGGGGAAAATGGGGAAGGATGGGAAGATCATGAGGGACGCTGTGGAAAATGGGGAACGATGGGAAGATCAAAGGGGGACGCTGGGGAAAATGGGGAATGATGTGAAGATCATGGGGACACTGGGGAAAATGGGGAATGATGGGAAGAACATGGGAGACGCTTGGGAAAATGGGGAATGATGGTAAGATCATGGGGACACTGGGGAAAATGGGGAGCGGTGGGAATATCATAGGGAAACGCTGGGGAAAATGGGGAACGATGGGAAGATCATGGGGGATGCTGGGGAAAAGGGGGAACAATAGGAAGAACATGGGGGACACTGTGGAAAATGGGGAACGGTGGGAAGATCATGGGGGATGCTGGGGAAAATGTGGAAGAATGGGAAGATCATGGGGGGCACTGGGGAAAATGGGGAAGGATGGGAAGATCATGGGGGACACAGGGGAAAATGGGGAGCGATGGGAAGATCATGGGGGACACTTGGGAAAATGTGGAATGATGGGAAGATCATTAGGGATGCTGGGGAAAATGGGGAACGATGGGAAGATCATGTGGGACACTGGGGAAAATGGGGAACGATTGGCAGATCATGGGGGACACTGGGGAAAATGGGGAAGAATAGGAAGATCATGGAGATACTGGGGAAAATGGGGAACGATGGGAAGATCATGGGGGACACAGGGTAAATGGGGAACGATGGGAAGATCATGGGGGACGCTGGGGAAAATGGGGAACGATGGTAAGATCATGGGGGACACTGATGAAAATGGGGAAGGATGGGAAGATCATGAGGGACACTGTGGAAAATGGGGAACGATGGGAAGATCACGGGGGTTGCTGGGGAAAATTAGAAACAATGGGAATATCATGGGGGATGCTGGGGAAAATGGGGAAGGATGGGAAGATCATGGGGGACGCTGGAGAAAATGGGGAACATTGGGAAGATCATGGGGGACACTGGGGAAAATGGGGAACAATGGGAAGATCATGGGGGACACTGGGGAAAATGAGGAACGATGGGAAGATCATGGGGGAGACTGGGGAAAATGGGGAAGGATGGGAAGATCATGAGGGACGCTGTGGAAAATGGGGAACGATGGGAAGATCAAAGGGGGACGCTGGGGAAAATGGGGAACGATGGGAAGATCATGGGGGACACTGTGGAAAATGGGGAACGATGGGAAGATCATGGGGGTCGCTGGGGAAAATGTGGAAGAATGGGAAGATCATGGGGGGCACTGGGGAAAATGGGGAACGATGGGAAGTTCATGGGGGACGCTGGGGAAAATGGGGAACGATGGTAAGATAATGGGAGACACTTGGGAAAATGGGGAAGGATGGGAAGATCATGGGGGACACAGGGGAAAATGGGGAGCGATGGGAAGATCATGGGGGACATTGGGGAAAATGTGGAATGATGGGAAGATCATGGGGGATGCTGTGGAAAATGGGGAACGATGGGAAGATCATGGGGGACGCTGGAGAAAATGCGGAACATTGGGAAGATCATGGGGGACACTGGGGAAAATGGGAACGATGGGAAGATCATGGGGTACACTGGGGAAAATGGGGAACGTTGGGAAGATCATGGGGGACACTGGGGAAAATGGGGAGCAATGGGAAGATCATGGGGGACACTGGGGAAAATGAGGAACGATGGGAAGATCATGGGGGACACTGGGGAAAATGGGGAAGGATGGGAAGATCATGAGGGACGCTGTGGAAAATGGGGAACGATGGGAAGATCAAAGGGGGACACTGTGGAAAATGGGGAACGATGGGAAGATCATGGGGGACGCTGGGGAAAATGTGGAAGAATGGGAAGATCATGGGGGCACTGGGGAAAATGGGGAATGATGGGAAGTTCATGGGGGACGCTGGGGAAAATGGGGAACGATGGTAAGATCATGGGAGACACTGTGGAAAATGGGGAACGATGGGAAGATCATGGGGGACGCTGGGGAAAATGGGGAACGTTGGGAATATCATGGGGACGCTGGTGAAAATGGGGAACGATGGGAAGATTTTGGGGGATGCTGGGGAAAATGGGGAAGGATGGGAAGTTCATAGGGGATGCTGGGGAAAATGGGGAACGATGGGAAGATTAAAGGGGGACGCTGGGGAAAATGGGGAATGATGGGAAGATCATGGGGGACACTGTGGAAAATGGGGAACAATGGGAAGATCATGGGGGACGCTGGGGAAAATGTGGAAGAATGGGAAGATCATGGGGGGCACTGTGGAAAATGGGGAATGATGGTGAGATCAAAGGGGGATGCTGGGGAAAATGGGGAACGATGGGAAGATCATGGGGGACACTGTGGAAAATGGGGAACAATGGGAAGATCATGGGGGTCGCTGGGGAAAATGTGGAAGAATGGGAAGATCATGGGGGACACTGGGGAAAATGTGGAATGATGGGAAGATCATGGGGGATGCTGTGGAAAATGGGGAGCGATGGGAAGATCATGGGGGACCCTGGAGAAAATGGGGAACATTGGGAAGATCATGGGGGACACTGGGGAAAATGGGGAACGATGGGAAGATCATGGGGGACACTGGGGAAAATGGGGAACGTTGGGAAGATCATGGGGGACACTGGGGAAAATGGGGAACAATGGGAAGATCATGGGGGACACTGGGGAAAATGAGGAACGATGGGAAGATCATGGGGGACACTGGGGAAAATGGGGAAGGATGGGAAGATCATGAGGGACGCTGTGGAAAATGGGGAACGATGGGAAGATCAAAGGGGGACGCTGGGGAAAATGGGGAACAATGGGAAGATCATGGGGGACACTGTGGAAAATGGGGAATGATGGGAAGATCATGGGGGACGCTGGGGAAAATGTGGAAGAATAGGAAGATCATGGGGGGCACTGGGGAAAATGGGGAACGATGGTAAGATCATGGGAGACACTTGGAATAATGGGGAAGGATGGGAAGATCATGGGGGACACAGGGGAAAATGGGGAGCGATGGGAAGATCATGGGGGACACTGGGGAAAATGTGGAATGATTGGCAGATCATGGGGGACACTGGGGAAAATGGGGAAGAATGGGAAGATCATGGGGATACTGGGGAAAATGGGGAAGGATGGGAAGATCATGAGGGTCGCTGTGGAAAATGGGGACGATGGGAAGATCATGGGGGACACTGGGGAAAATAGGGAACAATGGGAAGATCATGGGGGACACTGGGGAAAATGGGGAACGATGGGAAGTTCATGGGGGACGCTGGAGAAAATGGGGAACGATGGTAAGATCATGGGAGACACTTGGGAAAATGGGGAAGGATGGGAAGATCATGGGGGACACAGGGGAAAATGGGGAGCGATGGGAAGATCATGGGGGACACTGGGGAAAATGTGGAATGATTGGCAGATCATGGGGGACACTGGGGAAAATGGGGAGCGATGGGAAGATCATGGGGGACGCTGGAGAAAATGGGGAACATTGGGAAGATCATGGGGGACACTGGGGGAAATGGGGAACGATGGGAAGATCATGGGGGACACTGGGGAAAATGGGGAACGTTGGGAAGATCATGGGGGACACTGGGGAAAATGGGGAACAATGGGAAGATCATGGGGGACACTGGGGAAAATGAGGAACGATGGGAAGATCATGGGGGACACTGGGGAAAATGGGGAAGGATGGGAAGATCATGAGGGACGCTGTGGAAAATGGGGAACGATGGGAAGATCATGGGAGACACTTGGGAAGGATGGGAAGATCATGGGGGACACAGGGGAAAATGGGGAGCGATGGGAAGATCATGGGGGACACTGGGGAAAATGTGGAATGATTGGCAGATCATGGGGGACACTGGGGAAAATGGGGAAGAATGGGAAGATCATGGGGATACTGGGGAAAATGGGGAAGGATGGGAAGATCATGAGGGTCGCTGTGGAAAATGGGGACCATGGGAAGATCATGGGGGACACTGGGGAAAATAGGGAACAATGGGAAGATCATGGGGGACACTGGGGAAAATGGGGAAAGATGATGAGGGATGCTGTGGAAAATGTGGAACAATGGGAAAATCATGGGGGACGCTGGGGAAAATGGGGAACAATGGGAAGTTCATGGGGGACACTGGGGAAAATGGGTAACGATGGGAAGATCATGGGGGACACTGGGGAAAATGGGGAAGAATGGGAAGATCATGGGGGATGCTGGGGAAAATGGGGAACGATGGGAAGATCATGGGGGACACTGGGGAAATTGGGGAACGATGGGAAGCTTTTGGGGGATGCTGGGGAAAATGGGGAAGGATGGGAAGATCATGAGGGACGCTGTGGAAAATGGGGAACGATGGGAAGATCAAAGGGGGACGCTGGGGAAAATGGGGAATGTTGTGAAGATCATGGGGACACTGGGGAAAATGGGGAATGATGGGAAGATCATGGGAGATGCTTGGGAAAATGGGGAATGATGGTAAGATCATGGGGACACTGGGGAAAATGGGGAACGGTGGGAATATCATAGGGAAACGCTGGGGAAAATGGGGAACGATGGGAAGATCATGGGGGATGCTGGGGAAAAGGGGGAACAATAGGAAGAACATGGGGGACACTGTGGAAAATGGGGAACGATGGGAAGATCATGGGGGATGCTGGGGAAAATGTGGAAGAATGGGAAGATCATGGGGGGCACTGGGGAAAATGGGGAACGATGGGAAGTTCATGGGGGGCGCTGGGGAAAATGGGGAACGATGGAAAGATCATGGGAGACACTTGGGAAAATGGGGAAGGATGGGAAGATCATGGGGGACACAGGGGAAAATGGGGAGCGATGGGAAGATCATGGGGGACACTTGGGAAAATGTGGAATGATGGGAAGATCATTAGGGATGCTGGGGAAAATGGGGAACGATGGGAAGATCATGTGGGACACTGGGGAAAATGGGGAACGATTGGCAGATCATGGGGGACACTGGGGAAAATGGGGAAAAATGGGAAGATCATGGGGATACTGGGGAAAATGGGGAATGATGGGAAGATCATGGGGGACACAGGGTAAATGGGGAACGATGGGAAGATCATGGGGGACGCTGGGGAAAATGGGGAACGATGGTAAGATCATGGGGGACACTGATGAAAATGGGGAAGGATGGGAAGATCATGAGGGACACTGTGGAAAATGGGGAACGATGGGAAGATCACGGGGGTTGCTGGGGAAAATTAGAAACAATGGGAATATCATGGGGGATGCTGGGGAAAATGGGGAAGGATGGGAAGAACATGGGAGACGCTGGAGAAAATGGGGAACATTGGGAAGATCATGGGGGACACTGGGGAAAATGGGGAACGATGGGAAGATCATGGGGGACACTGGCAAAAATGGGGAACGTTGGGAAGATCATGGGGGACACTGGGGAAAATGGGAAACAATGGGAAGATCATGGGGGACACTGGGGAAAATGAGGAACGATGGGAAGATCATGGGGGAGACTGGGGAAAATGGGGAAGGATGGGAAGATCATGAGGGACACTGTGGAAAATGGGGAACGATGGGAAGATCAAAGGGGGACGCTGGGGAAAATGGGGAACGATGGGAAGATCATGGGGGACACTGTGGAAAATGGGGAACGATGGGAAGATCATGGGGGATGCTGGGGAAAATGTGGAAGAATGGGAAGATCATGGGGGGCACTGGGGAAAATGGGGAACGATGGGAAGTTCATGGGGGACGCTGGGGAAAATGGGGAACGATGGTAAGATAATGGGAGACACTTGGGAAAATGGGGAAGGATGGGAAGATCATGGGGGACACAGGGGAAAATGGGGAGCGATGGGATGATCATGGGGGACACTGGGGAAAATGTGGAATGATGGGAAGATCATGGGGGATGCTGTGGAAAATGGGGAACGATGGGAAGATCATGGGGGACGCTGGAGAAAATGCAGAACATTGGGAAGATCATGGGGGACACTGGGGAAAATGGGAACGATGTGAAGATCATGGGGTACACTGGGGAAAATGGGTAACGTTGGGAAGATCATGGGGGACACTGGGGAAAATGGGGAACAATGGGAAGATCATGGGGGACACTGGGGAAAATGAGGAAGGATGGGAAGATCATGAGGGACGCTGTGGAAAATGGGGAACGATGGGAAGATCAAAGGGGGACGCTGGGGAAAATGGGGAACGATGGGAAGATCATGAGGGACACTGGGGAAAATGGGGAAGGATGGGAAGATCATAAGGGACGCTGTGGAAAATGGGGAACGATGGGAAGATCAAAGGGGGACGCTGGGGAAAATGGGGAACGATGGGAAGATCATGGGGGACACTGTGGAAAATAGGGAACGATGGGAAGATCATGGGGGACGCTGGGGAAAATGTGGAAGAATGGGAAGATCATGGGGGGCACTGGGGAAAATGGGGAATGATGGGAAGTTCATGGGGGACGCTGGGGAAAATGGGGAACGATGGTAAGATCATGGGGGACGCTGGGGAAAATGGGGAACGTTGGGAATATCATGGGGACGCTGGTGAAAATGGGGAAAGATGGGAAGATTTTGGGGGATGCTGAGGAAAATGGGGAAGGATGGGAAGTTCATAGAGGATGCTGGGGAAAATGGGGAACAATGGGAAGATCAAAGGGGGACGCTGGGGAAAATGGGGAATGATGGGAAGATCATGGGGGACACTGTGGAAAATGGGGAACGATGGGAAGATCATGGGGGACGCTGGGTAAAATGTGGAAGAATGGGAAGATCATGTGGGGCACTGGGGAAAATGGGGAACGATGGGAAGTTCATGGGGGACGCTGGGGAAAATGGGGAACGATGGGAAGTTCATGGGGGACGCTGGGGAAAATGGGGAGCGATGGGAAGATCATGGGGAACACTGGGGAAAATGGGGAACAATGGGAAGATCATGGGGGACACTGGGGAAAATGGGGAAGGATCATGAGGAACGCTGTGGAAAATGTGGAACGATGGTAAGATCATGGGGGACACTGATGAAAATGGGGAAGGATGGGAAGATCATGAGGGACACTGTGGAAAATGGGGAACGATGGTAAGATCATGGGGGACACTGATGAAAATGGGGAAGGATGGGAAGATCACGGGAGTTGCTGGGGAAAATTAGAAACAATGGGAATATCATGGGGGATGCTGGGCAAAATGGGGAAGGATGGGAAGATCATGGGGGACGCTGGAGAAAATGGGGAACATTGGGAAGATCATGGGGGACACTGGGGAAAATGGGGAACGATGGGAAGATCATGGGGGACACTGGCGAAAATGGGGAACGTTGGGAAGATCATGGGGGACACTGGGGAAAATGGGAAACAATGGGAAGATCATGGGGGACACTGGGGAAAATGAGGAAGGATGGGAAGATCATGAGGGACGCTGTGTAAAATGGGGAATGATGGGGAGATCAAAGGGGGACGCTGGGGAAAATGGGGAACGATGGGAAGATTATGGGGGACACTGTGGAAAATGGGGAACAATGGGAAGATCATGGGGGTCGCTGGGGAAAATGGGAAACAATGGGAAGATCATGGGGGACACTGGGGAAAATGGGGAAGGATGGAAAGATCATGAGGGACGCTGTGGAAAATGGGGAATGATGGGGAGATCAAAGGGGGACGCTGGGGAAAATGGGGAACGATGGGAAGATTATGGGGGACACTGTGGAAAATGGGGAACAATGGGAAGATCATGGGGGTCGCTGGGGAAAATGTGGAAGAATGGGAAGATCATGGGGGGCACTGGGGAAAATGGGGAACGATGGGAAGTTCATGGGGGACGCTGGGGAAAATGGGGAAGGATGGGAAGATCTTGGGTTACACAGGGGAAAATGGGGAGCGATGGGAAGATCATGGGGGACACTGGGGAAAATGTGGAATGATGGGAAGATCATGGGGGATGCTGTGGAAAATGGGGAGCGATGGGAAGATCATGGGGGACGCTGGAGAAAATGGGGAACATTGGGAAGATCATGGGGACACTGGGGAAAATGGGGAACGATGGGAAGATCATGGGGGACACTGGGGAAAATGGGGAATGTTGGGAAGATCATGGGGGACACTGGGGAAAATGGGGAACAATGGGAAGATCATGGGGGATACTGGGGAAAATGAGGAACGATGGGAAGATCATGGGGGACACTGGGGAAAATGGGGAAGGATGGGAAGATCATGAGGGACGCTGTGGAAAATGGGGAACGATGGGAAGATCAAAGGGGGACGCTGGGGAAAATGGGGAACAATGGGAAGATCATGGGGGACGCTGGAGAAAATGGGGAACGATGGTAAGATCATGGGAGACACTTGGGAAAATGGGGAAAGAATGGAAGATCATGGGGGACACAGGGGAAAATGGGGAGCGATGGGAAGATCATGGGGGACGCTGGGGAAAATGTGGAAGAATGGGAAAATCAAGGGGAGCGCTGGGGAAAATGGGGAACGATGGGAAGTTCATGAGGGACGCTGGGGAAAATGGGGAACGATGGTAAGATCCTGGGGGACACTGGGGAAAATGTGGAATGATTGGCAGATCATGGGGGACACTGGGGAAAATGGGGAAGAATGGGAAGATCATGGGGATACTGGGGAAAATGGGGAAGGATGGGAAGATCATGAGGGTCGCTGTGGAAAATGGGGACGATGGGAAGATCATGGGGGACACTGGGGAAAATAGGGAACAATGGGAAGATCATGTGGGACACTGGGGAAAATGGGGAAAGATGATGAGGGACGCTGTGGAAAATGTGGAACAATGGGAAAATCATGGGGGACGCTGGGGAAAATGGGGAACAATGGGAAGTTCATGGGGGACACTGGGGAAAATGGGTAACGATGGGAAGATCATGGGGGACACTGGGGAAAATGGGGAAGAATGGGAAGATCATGGGGGATGCTGGGGAAAATGGGGAACGATGGGAAGATCATGGGGGACACTGGGGAAATTGGGGAACGATGGGAAGATCATGGGGACGCTTGTGAAAATGGGGAACGATGGGAAGATTTTGGGGGATGCTAGGGAAAATGGGGAAGGATGGGAAGATCATGAGGGATGCTGTGGAAAATGGGGAACGATGGGAAGATCAAAGGGGGACGCTGGGGAAAATGGGGAATGATGTGAAGATCATGGGGACCCTGGGGAAAATGGGGAATGATGGGAAGATCATGGGAGACGCTTGGGAAAATGGGGAATGATGGTAAGATCATGGGGACACTGGGGAAAATGGGGAACGGTGGGAATATCATAGGAAAACGCTGGGGAAAATGGGGAAGGATGGGAAGATCATGGGGGACGCTGTGGAAAATGGGGAAGGATGGGAAGATCATGGGGGATGCTGTGGAAAATGGGGAACGATGGGAAGATCATGGGGGACGCTGGAGAAAATGGGGAACATTGGGAAGATCATGGGGGACACTGGGGAAAATGGGGAACGATGGGAAGATCATGGGGGACACTGGGGAAAATGGGGAACGTTGGGAAGATCATGGGGGACACTGGGGAAAATGGGGAACGATGGGAAGATCATGGGGGAGACTGGGGAAATGGGGAAGGATGGGAAGATCATGAGGGACGCTGTGGAAAATGGGGAACGATGGGAAGATCATGGGGGACACTGTGGAAAATGGGGAACGATGGGAAGATCATGGGGGTCGCTGGGGAAAATGTGGAAGAATGGGAAGATCATGGGGGGCACTGGGGAAAATGGGGAACGATGGGAAGTTCATGGGGGACGCTGGGGAAAATGGGGAACGATGGTAAGATAATGGGAGACACTTGGGAAAATGGGGAAGGATGGGAAGATCATGGGGGACACAGGGGAAAATGGGGAGCGATGGGAAGATCATGGGGGACACTGGGGAAAATGTGGAATGATGGGAAGATCATGGGGGATGCTGTGGAAAATGGGGAACGATGGGAAGATCATGGGGGACGCTGGAGAAAATGCGGAACATTGGGAAGATCATGGGGGACACTGGGGAAAATGGGAACGATGGGAAGATCATGGGGTACACTGGGGAAAATGGGGAATGTTGGGAAGATCATGGGGGACACTGGGGAAAATGGGGAACAATGGGAAGATCATGGGGGACACTGGGGAAAATGAGGAACGATGGGAAGATCATGGGGGACACTGGGGAAAATGGGGAAGGATGGGAAGATCATGAGGGACGCTGTGGAAAATGGGGAACGATGGGAAGATCAAAGGGGGACGCTGGGGAAAATGGGGAACAATGGGAAGATCATGGGGGACACTGTGGAAAATGGGGAACGATGGGAAGATCATGGGGGACGCTGGGGAAAATGTGGAAGAATGGGAAGATCATGGAGGGCACTGGGGAAAATGGGGAATGATGGGAAGTTCATGGGGGACGCTGGGGAACGATGGTAAGATCATGGGAGAAACTGTGGAAAATGGGGAACGATGGGAAGATCATGGGGGACGCTGGGGAAAATGGGGAACGTTGGGAATATCATGGGGACGCTGGTGAAAATGGGGAACGATGGGAAGATTTTGGGGGATGCTGGGGAAAATGGGGAAGGATGGGAAGTTCATAGGGGATGCTGGGGAAAATGGGGAACGATGGGAAGATCAAAGGGGGACGCTGGGGAAAATGGGGAATGATGGGAAGATCATGGGGGACACTGTGGAAAATGGGGAACGATGGGAAGATCATGGGGGACGCTGGGGAAAATGTGGAAGAATGGGAAGATCATGGGGGGCACTGGGGAAAATGGGGAACGATGGGAAGTTCATGGGGGACGCTGGGGAAAATGGGGAACGATGGTAAGATCATGGGAGACACTTGGGAAAATGGGGAAGGATGGGAAGATCATGGGGACACAGGGGAAAATGGGGAGCGATGGGAAGATCATGGGGAACACTGGGGAAAATGGGGAACAATGGGAAGATCATGGGGGACACTGGGGAAAATGGGGAAGGATCATGAGGGACGCTGTGGAAAATGTGGAACGATGGTAAGATCATGGGGGACACTGATGAAAATGGGGAAGGATGGGAAGATCATGAGGGACACTGTGGAAAATGGGGAATGATGGTAAGATCATGGGAGACACTGATGAAAATAGGGAAGGATGGGAAGATCATGAGGGACACTGTGGAAAATGGGGAACGATGGGAAGATCACGGGGGTTGCTGGGGAAAATTAGAAACAATGGGAATATCATGAGGGACGCTGTGGAAAATGGGGAATGATTGGGAGATCATGGGGGACAATGGGGAAAATGGGGAAGAATGGGAAGATCATGGGGATACTGGGGAAAATGGGGAAGGATGGGAAGATCATGAGGGTCGCTGTGGAAAATGGGGACGATGGGAAGATCATGGGGGACACTGGGGAAAATAGGGAACAATGGGAAGATCATGGGGGACACTGGGGAAAATGGGGAAAGATGATGAGGGACGCTGTGGAAAATGTGGAACAATGGGAAAATCATGGGGGAAACTGGGGAAAATGGGGAACAATGGGAAGTTCATGGGGGACACTGGGGAAAATGGGTAACGATGGGAAGATCATGGGGGACACTGGGGAAAATGGGGAAGAATGGGAAGATCATGGGGGACACTGGGGAAATTGGGGAACGATGGGAAGATCATGGGGACTCTGGTGAAAATGGGGAACGATGGGAAGATTTGGGGGGATGCTGGGGAAAATGGGGAAGGATGGGAAGATCATGAGGGACGCTGTGGAAAATGGGGAACGATGGGAAGATCAAAGGGGGACGCTGGGGAAAATGGGGAATGATTTGAAGATCATGGGGACACTGGGGAAAATGGGGAATGATGGTAAGATCATGGGGACACTGGGGAAAATGGGGAACGGTGGGAATATCATAGGGAAACGCTGGGGAAAATGGGGAAGGATGGGAAGATCATGGGGGACGCTGGAGAAAATGGGGAACATTGGGAAGATCATGGGGGACACTGGGGAAAATGGGGAACGATGGGAAGATCATGGGGGACACTGGCGAAAATGGGGAACGTTGGGAAGATCATGGGGGACACTGGGGAAAATGGGAAACAATGGGAAGATCATGGGGGACACTGGGGAAAATGAGGAAGAATGGGAAGATCATGGGGGACACTGGGGAAAATGGGGAAGGATGGGAAGATCATGAGGGACGCTGTGGAAAATGGGGAACGATGGGAAGATCAAAGGGGGATGCTGGGGAAATGGGGAACGATGGGAAGATCATGGGGGACACTGTGGAAGATGGGGAACGATGGGAAGATCATGGGGGTCGCTGGGGAAAATATGGAAGAATGGGAAGATCATGGGGGGCACTGGGGAAAATGGGGAACGATGGGAAGTTCATGGGGGACGCTGGGGAAAATGGGGAACGATGGTAAGATAATGGGAGACACTTGGGAAAATGGGGAAGGATGGGAAGATCATGGGGGACACAGGGGAAAATGGGGAGCGATGGGAAGATCATGGGGGACACTGGGGAAAATGTGGAATGATGGGAAGATCATGGGGGATGCTGTGGAAAATGGGGAACGATGGGAAGATCATGGGGGACGCTGGAGAAAATGGGGAACATTGGGAAGATCATGGGGGACACTGGGGAAAATGGGGAACGATGGGAAGATCATGGGGGACACTGGGGAAAATGGGGAACGTTGGGAAGATCATGGGGGACACTGGGGAAAATGGGGAACAATGGGAAGATCATGGGGGACACTGGGGAAAATGAGGAACGATGGGAAGATCATGGGGGACACTGGGGAAAATGGGGAAGGATGGGAAGATCATGAGGGACGCTGTGGAAAATGGGGAACGATGGGAAGATCAAAGGGGGACGCTGGGGAAAATGGGGAACAATGGGAAGATCATGGGGGACACTGTGGAAAATGGGGAACGATGGGAAGAACATGGTAGATGCTGGGGAAAATGTGGAAGAATGGGAAGATCATGGGGGGCACTGGGGAAAATGGGGAACGATGGGAAGTTCATGGGGGACGCTGGAGAAAATGGGGAACGATGGTAAGATCATGGGAGACACTTGGGAAAATGGGGAAGGATGGGAAGATAATGGGGGACACAGGGGAAAATGGGGAGCGATGGGAAGATCATGGGGGACACTGGGGAAAATGTGGAATGATGGGAAGATCATGAGGGACGCTGGGGAAAATGGGGAACGATGGGAAGATCATGTGGGACACTGGGGAAAATGGGGAACGATTGGCAGAACATGGGGGACACTGGGGAAGAATGGGAAGATCATGGGGATACTGGGGAAAATGGGGAAGGATGGGAAGATCATGAGGGTCGCTGTGGAAAATGGGGACGATGGGAAGATCAAAGGGGGACGCTGGGGAAAATGGGGAAAGATGATGAGGGACGCTGTGGAAAATGTGGAACGATGGGAAAATCATGGGGGACACTGGGGAAAATGGGTAACAATGGGAAGATCATGGGGGACACTGGGGAAAATGGGGAAGGATGGGAAGATCATGAGGGACGCTGTGGAAAATGGGGAACGATGGGAAGATCAAAGGGGGACGCTGGGGAAAATGGGGAATGATGTGAAGATCATGGGGACACTGGGGAAAATGGGGAATGATGGTAAGATCATGGGAGACGCTTGGGAAAATGGGGAATCATGGGAAAATCATGGGGACACTGGGGAAAATGGGGAACGGTGGGAATATCACAGGGAAACGCTGGGGAAAATGGGGAACGATGGGAAGATCATGGGGGATGCTGGGGAAAAGGGGGAACAATAGGAAGAACATGGGGACACTGGCGAAAATGGGGAACGTTGGGAAGATCATGGGGGACACTGGGGAAAATGGGGAAGGATGGGAAGATCATGAGGGACGCTGTAGAAAATGGGGAACGATGGGAAGAGCAATGGGGGACGCTGGGGAAAATGGGGAACGATGGGAAGATCATGGGGGACACTGTGGAAAATGGGGAACGATGGGAAGATCATGGGGGACGCTGGGGAAAATGTGGAAGAATTGGAAGATCATGGGGGGCACTGGGGAAAATGGGGAACGATGGGAAGTTCATGGGGGACGCTGGGGAAAATGGGGAACGATGGAAAGATCATGGGAGACACTTGGGAAAATGGGGAAGGATGGGAAGATCATGGGGGACATAGGGGAAAATGGGGAGCGATGGGAAGATCATGTGGGACACTGGGGAAAATGGGGAACGATTGGCAGATCATTGGGGACACTGGGGAAAATGGGGAAGAATGGGAAGATCATGGGGATACTGGGGAAAATGGGGAAGGATGGGAAGATCATGAGGGACGCTGTGGAAAATGGGGACGATGGGAAGATCAAAGGGGGACGCTGGGGAAAATGGGGAACATTGGGAAGATCATGGGGGACACTGGGGAAAATAGGGAACAATGGGAAGATCATGGGGGACACTGGGGAAAATGGGGAAAGATGATGAGGGACGCTTTGGAAAATGTGGAACGATGGGAAAATCATGGGGGACGCTGGGGAAAATGGGGAACAATGGGAAGTTCATGGGGGACACTGGGGAAAATGGGTAACGATGGGAAGATCATTGGGGACACTGGGGAAAATGGGGAAGAATGGGAAGATCATGGGGGATGCTGGGGAAAATGGGGATCGATGGGAAGATCATGGGGGACACTGGGGAAATTGGGGAACGATGGGAAGATCATGGGGACGCTGGTGAAAATGGGGAACGATGGGAAGATTTTGGGGGATGCTGGGGAAAATGGGGAAGGATGGGAAGTTCATAGGGGATGCTGGGGAAAATGGGGAATGATGGGAAGATCATGGGGGACACTGGGGAAAATGGGGAACGATGGGAAGATAATGGGGGACACTGGGGAAAATGGGGAACGATGGGAAGATCATGGGGAATGCTGTGGAAAATGGGGAACGATGGGAAGATCATGGGGGACGCTGGAGAAAATGGGGAACATTGGGAAGATCATGAGGGACGCTGTGGAAAATAGGGAACGATGGGAAGATCAAAGGGGGACGCTGGGAAAAATGGGGAACGATGGGAAGATCATGGGGGACTCAGGGGAAAATGGGGAGCGATGGGAAGATCATGGGGGACACTGGGGAAAATGGGGAACGATGGGAAGATCATGGGGGAAACTGGGTAAAATGGGGAACGATGGGAAGATCATGGGAGACACTTGGGAAAATGGGGAAGGATGGGAAGATCATGGGGGACACTGGGGAAAATGGGGAAGGATGGGAAGATCATGGGGAACACTGGGGAAAATGGGGAAGGATGGGAAGATCATGAGGGACGCTGTGGAAAATGGGGAACGATGGGAAGATCAAAGGGGGACGCTGGGGAAAATGGGGAACGATGGGAAGATCATGGGGGACGCTGGGGAAAATGGGGAACGATGGGAAGTTGGGGGACGCTGGGGAAAATGGGGAACGATGGTAAGATCATGGGAGACACTTGGGAAAATGGGGAAGGATGGGAAGATCATGGGGGACACAGGGGAAAATGGGGAGCGATGGGAAGATCATGGGGGACACTGGGGAAAATGTGGAATGATGGGAAGATCATGGGGGATGCTGTGGAAATGGGGAACGTTGGGAAGATCATGGGGGACACTGGGGAAAATGGGGAACGTTGGGAAGATCATGGGGGACACTGGGGAAAATGGGGAACAATGGGAAGATCATGGGGGACACTGGGGAAAATGAGGAACGATGGGAAGATCATGGGGGACACTGGGGAAAATGGGGAATGATGGGAAGATCATGAGGGACGCTGTGGAAAATGGGGAACGATGGGAAGATCAAAGGGGGACGCTGGGGAAAATGGGGAACATTGGGAAGATCATGGGGGACACAGGGGAAAATGGGGAACAATGGGAAGATCATGGGGGACTCTGGGGAAAATGGGGAACAATGGGAAGATCATGGGGGACACTGGGGAAAATGGGGAACAATGGGAAGATAATGGGGGACACTGGGGAAAATGGGGAACGATGGGAAGATAATGGGGGACACTGGGGAAAATGGGGAAGGATGGGAAGATCATGAGGGACGCTGTGGAAAATGGGGAACGATGGGAAGATCAAAGGGGGACGCTGGGGAAAATGGGGAATGATGTGAAGATCATGGGGACACTGGGGAAAATGGGGAATGATGGGAAGATCATGGGAGACGCTTGGGAAAATGGGGAATCATGGGAAGATCATGGGGACACTGGGGAAAATGGGGAACGGTGGGAATATCATAGGGAAACGCTGGGGAAAATGGGGAACGATGGGAAGATCATGGGGGATGCTGGGGAAAAGGGGGAACAATAGGAAGATCATGGGGGACACTGGGGAAAATGGGGAAGGATGGGAAGATCATGGGGGATGCTGGGGAAAATGGGGAACGATGGGAAGATCATGGGGGATGCTGGGAAAAATGGGGAACAATGGGAAGATCATGGGGGACCTAAGGAAAATGGGGAACGATGGGAAGATCATGGGGGCACTAGGTAAAATGGGGAACATTGGGAAGATCATGAGGGACACTGGGGAAAATGGGGAACGATGGGAAGATCGTGGGGGACACTGGGGAAAATGGGGAATGATGGGAAGATCATGGGGGACGCTGGAGAAAATTGGGAACATTGGGAAGTTCATGGGGGACACTGGGGAAAATGGGGAACGATGGGAAGATCATGGGGGACACTGGGGAAAATGGGGAAGGATGGGAAGATCATGGGGGATGCTGGGGAAAATGGGGAACGATGGGAAGATCATGGGGGACCTAAGGAAAATGGGGAACGATGGGAAGATCATGGGGGACGCTGGGGAAAATGGGGAATGATGGGAAGATCATGGGGGACGCTGGGGAAATGGGTAACGATGGGAAGATCATGGGGTACGCTGGGGAAAATGGGAAACGATGGGAAGATCATGGGGGACGCTGGGGCAAATGGGGAACGATGGGAAGATCATGGGGGACACTGGGGAAAATGGGGAATGATGGGAAGATCATGGGGGACACTAGGGAAAATGGGGAATGATGGGAAGATCATGGGGGATGCTGGGGAAAATGGGTAACAATGGGAAGATCATGGGGGATGCTGGGGAAAATGGGGAATGATGGAAAGATCATGGGGGACGCTGGGGAAAATGGGGAACAATGGGAAGTTCATGGGTGACGCTGGGGAAAATGGGGAATGATGGGAAGATCATGGGGGATGCTGGGGAAAAGGGGGAACGATGGGAAGATCATGGGGGATGCTGGGGAAAATGGGGAACAATGGGAAGATCATGGGGACACTGGGGAAAATGGGGAAGGATGGGAAGATCATGAGGGACGCTGTAGAAAATGGGGAACGATGGGAAGATCAAAGGGGGACGCTGGGGAAAATGGGGAACGATGGGAATATCATGGGTACGCTGGTGAAAATGGGGAACGATTTGAAGATTTTGGGGGATGCTGGGGAAAATGGGGAAGGATGGGAAGTTCATAGGGGATGCTGGGGAAAATGGGGAACTATGGGAAGATCAAAGGGGGATGCTGGGGAAAATGGGGAATGATGGGAAGATCATGGGGGACACTGTGGAAAATGGGGAACGATGGGAAGATCATGGGGGACGCTGGGGAATATGTGGAAGAATGGGAAGATCATGGGGGGCACTGGGGAAAATGGGGAACGATGGGAAGTTCATGGGGGACGCTGGGGAAAATGGGGAACGATGGTAAGATCATGGGAGACACTTGGGAAAATGGGGAAGGATGGGAAGATCATGGGGGACACAGGGGAAAATGGGGAGCGATGGGAAGATCATGGGGGACACTGGGGAAAATGGGGAACGATGGGAAGATCATGGGGGAAACTGGGTAAAATGGGGAACGATGGGAAGATCATGGGAGACACTTGGGAAAATGGGGAAGGATGGGAAGATCATGGGGGACACAGGGTAAATGGGGAACGATGGGAAGATCAAAGGGGGACGCTGGGGAAAATGGGGAAGGATGGGAAGATCATGGGGGATGCTGGGTAAAATGGGGAACGATGGTAAGATCATGGGTGACACTTGGGAAAATGGGGAAGGATGGGAAGATCATGGGGGACACAGGGTAAATGGGGAACGATGGGAAGATCATGGGGGACGCTGGGGAAAATGGGGAATGATGGTAAGATCATGGGGGATGCTGGGGGAAATGGGGAAGGATGGGAAGATCATGGGGGACACTGGGGAAAATGGGGAACGATAGGAAGATCATGGGGGCACTAGGTAAAATGGGGAACATTGGGAAGATCATGAGGGACACTGGGGAAAATGGGGAATGATGGGAAGATCATGGGGGACACTGGGGAAAATGGGGAACGATGGGAAGATCATGGGGAATGCTGTGGAAAATGGGGAACGATGGGAAGATCATGGGGGACGCTGGAGAAAATTGGGAACATTGGGAAGATCATGGGGGACACTGGGGAAAATGGGGAACAATGGGAAGATCATGGGGGACACTGGGAAAAATGAGGAACGATGGGAAGATCATGGGGGACACTGGGGAAAATGGGGAAGGATGGGAAGATCATGAGGGATGCTGTGGAAAATGGGGAACGATGGGAAGATCAAAGGGGGACGCGGGGGAAAATGGGGAACGATGGGAAGATCATGGGGGACACTGTGGAAAATGGGGAACGATGGGAAGGTCATGGGGGACGCTGGGGAAAATGTGGTAGAATGGGAAGATCATGGGGGGCACTGGGGAAAATGGGGAACGATGGGAAGTTCATGGGGGACGCTGGGGAAAATGTGGTAGAATGGGAAGATCATGGGGGGCACTGGGGAAAATGGGGAACGATGGGAAGTTCATGGGGGACGCTGGGGAAAATGGGGAACGATGGTAAGATCATGGGAGACACTTGGGAAAATGGGGAAGGATGGGAAGATCATGGGGGACACAGGGGAAAATGGGGAGCGATGGGAAGATCATGGAGGACACTGGGGAAAATGTGGAATGATGGGAAGATCATGGGGGATGCTGTGGAAAATGGGGAACGATGGGAAGATCATGGGGGACACTGGGGAAAATGGGGAACGTTGGGAAGATCATGGGGGACACTGGGGAAAATGGGGAACAATGGGAAGATCATGGGGGACACTGGGGAAAATGAGGAACGATGGGAAGATCATGGGGGACACTGGGGAAAATGGGGAAGGATGGGAAGATCATGAGGGACGCTGTGGAAAATGGGGAACGATGGGAAGATCAAAGGGGGACGCTGGGGAAAATGGGGAATGATGGGAAGATCATGGGTGGCACTGGGGAAAATGGGGAACGATGGGAAGTTCATGGGGGACGCTGGGGAAAATGGGGAACGATGGTAAGATCATGAGGGACGCTGGGGAAAATGGGGAACGATTGGCAGATCATGGGGGACACTGGGGAAAATGGGGAAGAATGGGAAGATCATGGGGATACTGGGGAAAATGGGGAAGAATGGGAAGATCATGGGGGATGCTGGGGAAAATGAGGAACGATGGGAAGATCATGGGGGACACTGGGGAAATTGGGGAACAATGGGAAGATCATGGGGACGCTGGTGAAAATGGGGAACGATGGGAAGATTTTGGGGGATGCTGGGGAAAATGGGGAAGGATGGGAAGTTCATAGGGGATGCTGGGGAAAATGGGGAACGATGGGAAAATCAAAGGGGGACGCTGGGGAAAATGGGGAACATTGGGAAGATCATGGGGGACACAGGGGAAAATGGGGAACGATGGGAAGATCATGGGGGACACTGGGGAAAATGGGGAAGGATGGGAAGATCATGAGGGACGCTGTGGAAAATGGGGAACGATGGGAAGATCAAAGGGGGACGCTGGGGAAAATGGGGAATGATGTGAAGATCATGGGGACACTGGGGAAAATGGGGAACGATGGTAAGATCATGGGGGATGCTGGGGAAAATGGGGAAGGATGGGAAGATCATGGGGGACACTGGGGAAAATGGGGAACAATAGGAAGATCATGGGGGCACTAGGTAAAATGGGGAACATTGGGAAGATCATGAGGGACACTGGGGAAAATGGGGAACGATGGGAAGATCGTGGGGGACACTGGGGAAAATGGGGAATGATGGGAAGATCATGGGGGACGCTGGAGAAAATTGGGAACATTGGGAAGTTCATGGGGGACACTGGGGAAAATGGGGAACGATGGGAAGATCATGGGGGACACTGGGGAAAATGGGGAAGGATGGGAAGATCATGGGGGATGCTGGGGAAAATGGGGAACGATGGGAAGATCATGGGGGACGCTGGGAAAAATGGGGAACAATGGGAAGATCATGGGGGACGTAAGGAAAATGGGGAACGATGGGAAGATCATGGGGGACGCTGGGGAAAATGGGGAACGATGGGAAGATCATGGGGGATGCTGGGGAAAATGGGGAACCATGGGAAGATTTTGGGGGATGCTGGGAAAATGGGGAATGATGGGAAGATCATTGGGGATGCTGGGGAAAATGGGGAATGATGGGAAGATCATGGGGGACGCTGGGGAAAATGGGTAACGATGGGAAGATCATGGGGGACGTAAGGAAAATGGGGAACGATGGGAAGATCATGGGGGACGCTGGGGAAAATGGGGAACGATGGGAAGATCATGGGGGATGCTGGGGAAAATGGGGAACCATGGGAAGATTTTGGGGGATGCTGGGAAAATGGGGAACGATGGGAAGATCATGGGGGACGCTGGGGAAAATGGGGAACGATGGGAAGATCATGGGGGATGCTGGGGAAAATGGGGAACCATGGGAAGATTTTGGGGGATGCTGGGAAAATGGGGAACGATGGGAAGATCATTGGGGATGCTGGGGAAAATGGGGAATGATGGGAAGATCATGGGGGACGCTGGGGAAAATGGGTAACGATGGGAAGATCATGGGGTACGCTGGGGAAAATGGGAAACGATGGGAAGATCATGGGGGACGCTGGGGAAAATGGGGAACGATGGGAAGATCATGGGGACACTGGGGAAAATGGGGAATGATGGGAAGATCATGGGGGACACTGGGGAATGATGGGAAGATCATGGGGGATGCTGGGGAAAATGGGGAACGATGGGAAGATCATGGGGATGCTGGGGAAAATGGGGAATGATGGAAAGATCATGGGGGACGCTGGGGAAAATGGGGAACAATGGGAAGTTCATGGGTGACGCTGGGGAAAATGGGGAATGATGGGAAGATCATGGGGGATGCTGGGGAAAAGGGGGAACAATAGGAAGATCATGGGGACGCTGGGGAAAATGCGGAACGATGGGAAGTTCATGGGGGATGCTGGGGAAAATGGGGAACGATGGGAAGATCATGGGGGATGCTGGGGAAAATGGGGAACAATGGGAAGATCATGGGGGACGCTGGGGAAAATGGGGAATGATTGGAAGATCATGGGGGATGTTGGGGAAAATGGGGAACCATGGGAAGATTATGGGGGATGCTGGGAAAATGGGGAACGATGGAATTTTATCATGGGGAAAGCTGTGGAAAATGGGGAATGATGGGAAGATCATGGTTGATGCTGGAGAAAATGGGGAACGATGGGAAGATCATGGGGAACGCTGGGGAAAATGTGGAACGATGGGAAGATCTTGGGGGATGCAGAGGAAAATGGGGAATGATTGGAAGATCATGGGGGACGCTGGGGAAAATGGGAAACTATGTGAAGATCATGGGGGATGCTGAGGAAAATGGGGAACGATGGGAAGATCATGGGGGACGCTTGGGAAAATGGGGAACGATGGAAAGATCATGGGGGATGCTGGAGAAAATGGGGAACGATGGGAAGAACTTGGGGGACGCTGAGGAAAATGGGGAATGATTGTAAGATCATGGGAGACGCTGGGGAAAATGGGTAACGATGGGAAGATCATGGTGTACGCTGGGAAAAATGGGGAATGATGGGAAGATCATGGGGGATGCTGGGGAACATGGGGAACGATGGGAAGATCATGGGGGATGCTGGGGAAAATGGGGAACAATGGGAAGATCATGGGGGATTCAGGGTAAAATGGGGAACGATGGAAAGATCATGGGGACGCAGGGGAAAATGGGGAATGATGGGAAGATCATGGGGACACTGGAGAAAATGGGAAACGATGGGAAGATCATGGGGATGCTGGGGAAAATGGTGAACGATGGGAAGATCATGGGGGACGCTGGGAAAAATGGGGAACGATGGGGGATGCTGGGGAAAATGGGGAACGATGGAAAGATCTTGGAGGACGCTGAGGAAAATGGGGAATATTGGGAAGATAATGGGGAACGCTGGAGAAAATGGGGAACGATGGGAAGATCATTGGGGACGCTGGGGAAATGGGGAATGATGGGAAGATCATGGGGGACGCTGGGGAAAATGGGGAACAATGGGAAGATCTTGGAGGACGCTGAGGAAAATGGGTAATGATTGGAAGATCATGGGGTACGCTGGGGAAAATGGGAAACAATGGGAAGATCATGAGGGATGCTGGGGAAAATGGGGAACGATGGGAAGATCATGGGGGACGCTGGGGAAAATGGGGAATGATGGGAAGATCATGGGAGACGCTTGGGAAAATGGGGAATGATGGGAAGATCATGGGGGACGCTGGAGAAAATGGGGAACGATGGGAAGATCATGGGGGACACTGGGGAAAATGTGGAATGATGGGAAGATCATGGGGGATGCTGTGGAAAATGGGGAACGATGGGAAGATCATGGGGGACACTGGGGAAAATGGGGAACGTTGGGAAGATCATGGGGGACACTGGGGAAAATGGGGAACAATGGGAAGATCATGGGGGACACTGGGGAAAATGAGGAACGATGGGAAGATCATGGGGGACACTGGGGAAAATGGGGAAGGATGGGAAGATCATGAGGGACGCTGTGGAAAATGGGGAACGATGGGAAGATCAAAGGGGGACGCTGGGGAAAATGGGGAACGATGGGAAGATCATGGGTGGCACTGGGGAAAATGGGGAACGATGGTAAGATCATGAGGGACGCTGGGGAAAATGGGGAACGATTGGCAGATCATGGGGGACACTGGGGAAAATGGGGAAGAATGGGAAGATCATGGGGATACTGGGGAAAATGGGGAAGGATGGGAAGATCATGAGGGACGCTGTGGAAAATGGGGAACGATGGGAAGATCAAAGGGGGACGCTGGGGAAAATGGGGAACATTGGGAAGATCATGGGGGACACTGGGGAAAATATGGAACAATGGGAAGATCATGGGGGACACTGGGGAAAATGGGGAAAGATGATGAGGGACGCTGTGGAAAATTTGGAACGATGGTGAGATCATGGGGGACGCTGGGGAAAATGGGGAACAATGGGAAGTTCATGGGGGACACTGGGGAAAATGGGTAACGATGTGTAGATCATGGGGGACACTGGGGAAAATGGGGAAGAATGGGAATATCATGGGGGATGCTGGGGAAAATGAGGAACGATGGGAAGATCATGGGGGACACTGGGGAAATTGGGGAACAATGGGAAGATCATGGGGACGCTGGTGAAAATGGGGAACGATGGGAAGATTTTGGGGGATGCTGGGGAAAATGGGGAAGGATGGGAAGTTCATAGGGGATGCTGGGGAAAATGGGGAACGATGGGAAAATCAAAGGGGGACGCTGGGGAAAATGGGGAACATTGGGAAGATCATGGGGGACACAGGGGAAAATGGGGAACGATGGTAAGATCATGGGGGATGCTGGGGAAAATGGGGAAGGATGGGAAGATCATGGGGGACACTGGGGAAAATGGGGAACGATAGGAAGATCATGGGGGCACTAGGTAAAATGGGGAACATTGGGAAGATCATGAGGGACACTGGGGAAAATGGGGAACGATGGGAAGATCATGGGGGACACTGGGGAAAATGGGGAACGATGGGAAGATCATGGGGGACGCTGGAGAAAATTGGGAACATTGGGAAGTTCATGGGGGACACTGGGGAAAATGGGGAACGATGGGAAGATCATGGGGGACACTGGGGAAAATGGGGAAGGATGGGAAGATCATGGGGGATGCTGGGGGAAATGGGGAACGATGGGAAGATCATGGGGGACGCTGGGAAAAATGGGGAACAATGGGAAGATCATGGGGGACGTAAGGAAAATGGGGAACGATGGGAAGATCATGGGGGACGCTGGGGAAAATGGGGAACGATGGGAAGATCATGGGGGACGCTGGGAAAAATGGGGAACAATGGGAAGATCATGGGGGACGTAAGGAAAATGGGGAACGATGGGAAGATCATGGGGGACGCTGGGGAAAATGGGGAACGATGGGAAGATCATGGGGGATGCTGGGGAAAATGGGGAACCATGGGAAGATTTTGGGGGATGCTGGGAAAATGGGGAACGATGGGAAGATCATTGGGGACGCTGGGGAAAATGGGGAATGATGGGAAGATCATGGGGGACGCTGGGGAAAATGGGTAACGATGGGAAGATCATGGGGTACGCTGGGGAAAATGGGAAATGATGGGAAGATCATGGGGACACTGGGGAAAATGGGGAATGATGGGAAGATCATGGGGGACACTGGGGAATGATGGGAAGATCATGGGGGATGCTGGGGAAAATGGGGAATGATGGGAAGATCATGGGGGATGCTGGGGAAAAGGGGGAACAATAGGAAGATCATGGGGGACGCTGGGGAAAATGCGGAACGATGGGAAGTTCATGGGGGATGCTGGGGAAAATGGGGAACGATGGGAAGATCATGGGGGATGCTGGGGAAAATGGGGAACAATGGGAAGATCATGGGGGACGCTGGGGAAAATGGGGAATGATTGGAAGATCATGGGGGATGTTGGGGAAAATGGGGAACCATGGGAAGATTATGGGGGATGCTGGGAAAATGGGGAACGATGGAATTTTATCATGGGGAAAGCTGTGGAATATGGGGAATGATGGGAAGATCATGGTTGATGCTGGGGAAAATGGGGAACGATGGGAAGATCATGGGGAACGCTGGGGAAAATGTGGAACGATGGGAAGATCTTGGGGGATGCTGAGGAAAATGGGGAATGATTGGAAGATCATGGGGGACGCTGGGGAAAATGGGTAAGGATGGGAAGATCATAGGGTACGCTGGGGAAAATGGGAAACTATGTGAAGATCATGGGGGATGCTGAGGAAAATGGGGAACGATGGGAAGATCATGGGGGACGCTTGGGAAAATGGGGAACGATGGAAAGATCATGGGGGATGCTGGAGAAAATGGGGAACGATGGGAAGAACTTGGGGGACGCTGAGGAAAATGGGGAATGATTGTAAGATCATGGGAGATGCTGGGGAAAATGGGTAACGATGGGAAGATCATGGTGTACGCTGGGAAAAATGGGGAATGATGGGAAGATCATGGGGGATGCTGGGGAACATGGGGAATGATGGGAAGATCATGGTGGATGCTGAGTAAAATGGGAATGATGAGCAGATCATGGGGGACGCTTGGGAAAATGGGGAACGATGGGAAGATCATGGGGATGCTGGGGAAAATGGGGAACAATGGGAAGATCATGGGGGATTCAGGGGAAAATGGGGAACGATGGAAAGATCATGGGGACGTAGGGGAAAATGGGGAATGATGGGAAGATCATGGGGACACTGGAGAAAATGGGGAACGATGGGAAGATCATGGGGATGCTGGAGAAAATGGTGAACGATGGGAAGATCATGGGGGACGCTGGGAAAAATGGGAAATGATGGGAAGATCATGGGGGATGCTGGGGAAAATGGGGAACGATGGAAAGATCTTGGAGGACGCTGAGGAAAATGGGGAATATTGGGAAGATAATGGGGAACGCTGGAGAAAATGGGGAACGATGGGAAGATCATTGGGGACGCTGGGGAAAATGGGGAATGATGGGAAGATCATGGGGGACGCTGGGGAAAATGGGGAACAATGGGAAGATCTTGGAGGACGCTGAGGAAAATGGGGAATGATTGGAAGATCATGGGGGACGCTGGGGAAAATGGGTAACGATGGGAAGATCATGGGGTATGCTGGGGAAAATGGGAAACAATGGGAAGATCATGAGGGATGCTGGGGAAAATGGGGAACGATGGGAAGATCATGGGGGACGCTGGGGAAAATGGGGAATGATGGGAAGATCATGGGAGACGCTTGGGAAAATGGGGAATGATGGGAAGATCATGGGGGACGCTGGAGAAAATGGGGAACGATGGAAAGATCATGGTGGATGCTGGGGAAAATGGGGAACGATGGGAAGATCTTGGGGGACACTGTGGAAAATGGGGAACGATGGAAAGATCATGGGGGACGCTGGGGAAAATGGGGAACGATGGGAAGATCTTGGAGGACGCTGAGGAAAATGGGGAACGATGGAAAGATCATGGGGGATGCTGGAGAAAATGGGGAACGATGGGAAGATCTTGGGGGACGCCGGGGATAATGGGGAATGATGGGAAGATCATGGGGGAATTTGGGCAAAATGGGGAACGATGGGAAGCTCTTGGGGGACGCCGGGGAAAATGGGGAATGATGGGAAGATCATGGGGGAATTTGGGCAAAATGGGGAATGATGGAAAGATCATGGGGGACGCTGAGGAAAATGGGGAATGATGGGAAGATCATGGGGGACGCTAGGGAAAATGGGGAACGATGGGAAGATTATGGGGGATGCTGTGGAAAATGGGGAACGATGGAAAGATCATGGGGGACGCTGGGGAAAATGGGGAATGATGGGAAGATCATGGGGGACACTGGGGAAAATGGGGAATGATGGGAAGATCATGGGGGATGCTGAGGAAAACGGGGAATGATTGGAAGATCATGGGAGACGCTGGGGAAAATGGGTAACGATGGGAAGATCATGGTGTACGCTGGGGAAAATGGGGAACGATGGGAAGATCATGGAGGATGCTGGGGAAAATGGGGAACGATGGGAAGATCATGGGGATGCTGGGGAAAATGGGGAACGATGGGAAGATCATGGGGACGCAGGGGAAAATGGGGAATGATGGGAAGATCATGGGGGAATTTGGGCAAAATGGGGAACGATGGGAAGATCATGGGGACACTGGGGAAAATGGTGAATGATGGGAAGATCATGGGGGACGCTGGGGAAAATGGGGAACGATGGGAAGATCATGGGGACACTGGGGAAAATGGGGAACGATGGGAAGATCATGGGGGACACTGGGGAAAATAGGGAATGATGGGAAGATCATGGGGGATGCTGGGGAAATGGGGAATGATGGGAAGATCATGGGGGACGCTGGGGAAAATGAGGAACAATAGGAAGATCATGGGGGATGCTGGGAAAAATGGGGAACGATTGGAAGATCTTGGAGGACGCTGAGGAAAATGGGGAATAATGGGAAGATCATGGGGGACGCTGGAGAAAATGGGGAACGATGGGAAGATCATGGGAGACGCTGGGGTAAATGGGGAACGATGGGAAGATCATGGGGGATGCTAGAGAAAATGGGGAACGATGGGAAGATCATGGGGGACTCTGGGGAAAATGGGGAACGATGGGAAGATCATGGGGGACGCGGGGGAACATGGGGACGATGGGAAGATCTTGGAGGACACAGAGGAAAATGGGGAATGATTGGAAGATCATGGGGTACGCTGGGGAAAATGGGAAACGATGGGAAGATCATGAGGGATGCTGGGGAAAATGGGGAACGATGGGAAGATCATGGGGGACGCTGGGGAAAATGGGGAATGATGGGAAGATCATGGGAGACACTTGGGAAAATGGGGAACGAATGGGAAGATCAAGGGGGACGATGGGGAAAATGGGGAACGATGGAAAGATCATGGTGGATGCTGGGGAAAATGGGGAACGATGGGAAGATCATGCCGGACGCTGGGGAAAATGGGGAATGATGGGAAGATCATGGGAGACGCTTGGGAAAATGGGGAACGATGGTAAGATCATGGGGGACGCTTGGGAAATTGGGGAACGATGGAAAGATCATGGGGGATGCTGGGGAAAATGACGAATGATGGGAAGATCATGGGGACGCTGGGGAAAATGGGGAATGATGGGAAGAAAATTGGGGATGCTGGGGAAAATGGGGAACGGTGGGAAGATCATGGGGGATGCTGGGGAAAATGACGAATGATGGGAAGATCATGGGGACGCTGGGGAAAATGGGGAATGATGGGAAGAAAATTGGGGATGCTGAGTAAAATGGGAATGATGGAAAGATCATGGGGACACTGGGGAAAATGGGGAACGATGGGAAGATAATGGGGGATGCTGGGGAAAATGGGGATTGATGGGAAGATCATGGGGGACGCTGGGGAAAATGGGGAACGGTGGAAAGATCATTGGGGATGCTGGGGAAAATGGGGAACAATGGGAAGATCATGGGGACGCTGGGGAAAATGGGGAATGATGGGAAGAAAATTGGGGATGCTGGGGAAAATGGGGAACGGTGGGAAGATCATGGGGACACTGGGGAAAATGGGGACGATGGGAAGATAATGGGGGACACTGGGGAAAATGGGAACGATGGGAAGATCATGGGGACACTGGGGAAAATGGGGAACGATGGGAAGATCATGGGGGACACTGGGGAAAATGGGAACGATGGGAAGATCATGGGGGACGCTGGGGAAAATGGGGAACAATGGGAAGATCATGGGGGACACTGGGGAAAATGGGGAACGATGGGAAGATCATGGGGGACGCTGGGGAAAATGGGGAAGGATGGGAAGATCTTGGAGGACGCTGAGGAAAATGGGGAATGATGGGAAGATCATGGGGGATGCTGGGGAAAATGGAGAACAACGGAAAATAATGGGGGATGCTGGGGAACAATGGGAAGATCATAGGGGACGCTGGGGAAAATGGGAAACGATGGGAAGATCATGGGGGGCGCTGGGTAAAATGTGGAATGATGGGAAGATCATTTGGGATGCTGGGGAAAATGGGGAACGATGGGAAGATTGTGGGGCATGCTGGGGAAAATGGGGAATGATGGGAAGATCATTGGGGACACTGGGGAAAATTGGGAACAATGGGGAAATCATGGGGGACGCTGGGGAAAATGGGGAACAATGGGAAGATTGTAGGGGATCCTGGGGAAAATGGGGAATGATGGGTAGATCATGGAGAACGCTGGGGAAAATCGGGAATGATGGGAAGATCGTGGGGGATGCTGGGGAAATGGGGGAACAATAGGAAGATCGTGGGGGAGGTTGGGGGAAATGGGAAAGGATGGGAAGATCATGGGGGATGCTGGGGAAAATGGGGAACAATGGGAAAATCAGTGGGGACGCTGTGGAAAATGGGGAACCATGGAAAGATCATGGGAATGCTGGGGAAATGGGGGAACAATGGGAAGATCGTGGGGGAGGTTGGGGGAAATGGGGAAGGATGGGAAGATCATGGGGGAAGCCCGGGGAAAATGGGGAATGATGGGAAGATCATGGGGGATGCTGGGGAAAATGGGGAACGATGGGAAGATCATGAGGACATGGGAAAATGGGGAACGATGGGAAGATCATGGGGGACGTTGGGGAAAATGGGGAATGATTGGAAGGTCATTGGGGATTAGAGGATGTTTGAACTGGGGCGCTCCCTAAATAGTGTGGCTAAAAAATGCTACAACGCCTTAACTATATTAAGAATAATAAAAATATGAATGTGAGGTTGTGTTCGTGGTGTAAAAGAGTATATAAAATTTATACTGGCCCTTTTGTTGAATTTGTGGTTGCTGCTTGACCTTGAAGAAGGGAACCCCGTGTCCTTCTTTAACGTGGCAGTGGTAGTGTAAAGATGGTCATCGCAAACCTCGTGGACCTCAGGATATTGATGGAACCGGATGAAGTTGAATGAATATAAAAGGAATAAAAGAGGAATAAAAACACAGTATTAGTGCATCACATCCACATGTGTGGGGGATTGGGGGGGGGATGGGTGTGGAAGGAGGATACGCTGGAAGAGTTGATGGTAATTTTCCACTATCTAATCAAAGAATACATAAATATATGGATTCAGTGACTCACACGGACTTGTGTGGTATTTCTCCCTCAACGCAGACTGAAGTGGGTTAATGCAGACTCATATGGTGGAGTCTCAATACACATAAAACTCACACGGCCTAATGTGAGTTCTTGCCCTCAGAGGGTGGTGTCCTGTATGGATGGTGTCTGGTCGTCTCAGCCAAATATCCCCCAATAGGTGTGGTGTGTGAGTGTCTCCTCTCCCCGTTTCCCAGAAGACCAAAAAGAATGTGTGCAAACCAGGGTTAACAATATAACAGGTCTTTATTAGGTAAACAGTGAAGACATGAGCATAAAACATGCATACATGTTGTGAAACATAAAAGATAGAAAACAATGTATGACACAATGAACTACACAAATTTGAATAGACAAAAACAAAAAGTACACACACTCTATTGCAACTTCTGTTGCCCAGCATCAGCCACTTGGTACAATCCTATACGATCTCCTCCTCCGTTGTTGCTCTCACTGGCGCGTCCGGCAGTGGAACCGGAAGAGGGAATCTGCACCGGATGTCCTGCGGTCGGCTGGGTCCCTCTCTCAATGAGCTCCGGCAGGGAACAACGCGTTTCGCAATAAGCTTCGTCAGGTTCCTGCCGGATGCTCATTGTGTGCTGTTTATATAGGTGCCCTGTTTAAATTGATTGGTAAAACACCTGGAATTCATTAAATGTTGTCCGTTTGAAATAGACTCTTATGGTGTCTTTGTAAGTGTAGCCGATCATTGCCCTTAGGAACAGGGACAATGAAATATACCTATACCTCCAACTGGTTAATGTCAGTGTATTAAAACAGTGTATTAAAAACAGTGTATTACACACAGCCAATTAAAGACAGACTGTATTTTAAAATGGGTATGACAAGAATTAAATAGAACTAAATTGTTGTGGAAATGAACATCAATTCGCAGTGCAGAATACTATAATGTAGTTAGTGTCATCTATAATCCTAAAATATTTAGTTTAAGTGACTCCGTGGACTGCATCTTACTGAAACATTTTGCTGTCAGTTAAAATCTCTTCATTTGTAATACAATGGTGCCATCCTGTGGCTGAATTTGGAAATTACATCAACATTGTCATTCCATAATTGTGACTGTGACTGAGTATTTCTTCCACTCTGTGGGCAGTGTGACACACTTTTATACACCTATAGACAAATGAGTAAAAATCCTTTTTTAAAGAAATCCAAAAGGACATAAAAATAATCCTTTCACAGACATATGTTAGTGCAATGCAATTTATATAGGTGATTTTGACAGTGGTGCCATCATGTGGCTAAGTGTTGAAATTACATATAAGTATCAGAATGCTATTTACACGCTTGGCTGTTTAATTCTATACAGATTAGGACAGACATATTTAAAATCTAAACAACTAAAAGACCAAAGATATTAAAAAAGTAAAGATTATTGATAACTATTTTCTACTTTCTACTAAAAAAGTATAGATTATTGATAACTATTTTTTACTTCAATTCAGTTTACAATTTTATAATTTTGTAAAACCAAGTGTGTTCATCAGTTGCCACCATGGTATATGCATATGTATATGTAAAATCTAAAAAACCTAAAGATATTCAAAAAGTGTAGTACAGGTTATTGATAAGTGGTTTCTACTTCAATTCAGTTTACAATTTTATAATTTTATAAAACTAAGTGTGTTCATCAGTTGCCACGATGGTATGCGTCAGTTTGGTCTTCAAGCACTGGTTCAAGGTGGATTCGTATTTGAGTCGTGAACTCCTATTAAAAATGGGATTGGAAATGGATCAGTGTGGGTTAAGAATTGTGTGTTAAAAAAGGGGGGGGGGAATGGAAATGGATCAGTGTGGGTTAAAAATTGTATGTTAAAAAAGGGGGGAATGGAAACAGATCAGTGTGTGTTTAAAGAAAGGCTGCAATGTCTATCTCTACATTGAGGCCTGTAGGGACCAGGCTTTTCAACTTATAGATCCAAAAAGTTTCTTTTCTAGATAGAGTTGTCAGTCTGTCCCCTCCCCTCCAATGTGGGGGGACTACTTCAATGCCCCTAAATTCAAGGCCCGATGGATCTCCTTGGTGATGTAGCGCAAAATGCTTTGATACACTATGCGTCATTAGTTTCCGTCTGATGTTCCCTAGGTGCTCCAGAATGCGCACCCGTAATGGTCGACTGGTACGCCCTACATACTGGAGTCCACAGGGGCAATTTAGAAGGTAGACTACGAATTCAGATTTACAGTTGATGAAACTAGCGATTTTGAACTGTTCTCCCGTTGTTTTAGAGCTAAACTGAATTTTCTCTTTTGTTCCCTGTTTGCATGCTTTACAGGTGTTACATCTGTGGAAACCTTTTACTTTCTGTAACCAGTTTGAATCCTGGCCTGTTGTCCTACTTTCTGGCCTGAAAAGGCTTGGTGCTAACCTTCTTTTAATATTATCTGCCCTCTTATAGATAACTTTAGGTTTCTCTGGGAGGTAATCTTTCAAGGTGGGATCTCCCTGTAGGAGATGCCAGTGTTTGTTCAGGATCTGTTGTATGCTTCCTGCATCTTGGCTAAACTGTGTTAAGAAAGCAATACTAAACTCCTCTCTTGGCTTTGGTGGATTGGTTTTTAGAATTTCACTGCGTTTCAGCTTCCCCGCGTCTCTTATTGCTATATCCATTTTATCGTTATCATAGTTTTTAGCAATGAATCGGTTCTTCAGAATATTGGATTGTTCCCTATAAACATGATCATCGCTACAGTTTCTCCTAATTCTGCGAAACTGTCCTGGGGGTATGTTTTTCAACCATTTCTTATGGTGGCAACTAGTGTTAAGCAGATAATTGTTGCAGTCCACTGTTTTGAAGAAAGTTTTAGTCTTTAGTTTATTGTCTTCTATGTAAATTGTTAAATCTAAAAAGTCTACTGAGTTGTTTCCTATGCATGTTGTGAAAGCCAGATTCCTCTCATTATTGTTAATATAATTCAGAAAGTGGTTCAAGTTTTCATTATTGCCTTTCCAGATAAAGAACACATCATCGATGTATCTCCGCCACAGTACAAGATCCGCACCGAGTTCATGTTCCGACCAGATGGTATCGGTCTCCCAACTGTCCATGAACAAGTTGGCATAACTCGGTGCGAATTTTGTACCCATCGCTGTTCCACATTTTTGTAAAAAATAAGTTCCATCAAAATTAAAAAGGTTATGTTTCAGAATAAAATTGATACTTTCTAAAATGAAGCGTCGTTGTTCTATTTTAACGGTTATATCTTTTGTTAGCGTCCTTTCGATGGCTTTAATTCCATCATCGTGTTTTATGGATGTATACAATGAAGTTACATCACAGGTGCACATTTTATAGCCTTCTTGCCAATCTATCTGTTCTAATATATTTAGGATTTGCGTGGTGTCTCTGAGATAGGACCGCATCTCCGCAACGTATGGCTGTAGAAATAGATCTATATACTCCGATAGTCGTGACGTGAGTGAGCCTATCCCAGAGATAATGGGTCTACCTGGTGGTGCTTTAATATCTTTATGGATTTTGGGTAGAAAATAGAATATTGGCATAACTGGGAATTTCACATTTAGATAATCATACTCTTTTTCATTCAGGACTCCTGTTGTACTGCCCTTATCTAGCAGAGTGAGGAATTCTACACAGAATTCTTTATGAGGATTAGTCTTCAGACGTGCATAGGTGATGTCGTCCGACAGTATCCTCTCTGCTTCTCCCTTGTAGTATTCAGTGTCCATAATGACTACCCCTCCCCCTTTATCTGCTTGTTTGAATGTGATAGCCTTTTCTTTCTCTAAGTTTTGTAATGCGATTTTCTCTTTTAGGGTTAGATTGTTCTTTGTTATCTTAGTGGTACCAGAGGTCAGTCTATCGAAGTCCTCCTGTATTTTCTGATGGAACACTTCTAAGTTATGGCCTTTCGCCCAGCTAGGATAGAATTTGGATTTATTTTTCAGGTTTGAATGTTTGAAATCCTCCATCTCTATATTCACGTTGGCATTATTGCTCACTATCTCCCTAGTTTGTGCATCTTTTGAGATAAAGAATTTCTTAAGGGTTAAATGTCTAATGTATTTATGTGCGTCTATATACAGATTAAAACTATTCGCCTTGGTGACTGGTGCGAAGTTCAGCCCCTTTTTTATGAGGTTGCATTCATCTATGTTAAGTTCTTTTTTACTCAGATTAAATATATAGTTCAAATCGCTGCTCTTTTTCTGTGTCCTTCTTCCTCCCCGCTTTCCTCGTGGGGCCTTTTTCTGAGTTTTGTATTTGGGGTTTCTTTTTCTTTCTGGTCTTCTAACACTAGGAAGCGATTCTGAGTAGCAAGGGGTGGTGGTTTTAGTGTTTGGGCCTGTTCTAAAAAATGCCCTACGTGTGGTCGGGGTGATCTTTGCTCTCTCCCATAACTCTGTTCTTTATCCTGTCTTTCTCTGTATGTTGTCCTCTGTTCCCTATGGGGGGATTTGTGTTCTCTTCCTTGGCTTTGTTCCCTATGGTGTTTGCGGGGTGACCGGTAGTGTCTCCTTTGACTCTCTTCTCTCTCATAGCATCTCTCTCTATGTTCCCGATTTGACCCATGGTATTTATAAGGTGATCTACGATCCCTGTCTCTGCTACGCTCTCTCTCATACCTGTTATCACGACGTTCTAGTGGTGATCTAGCTCTGTAGTTGTTTGTGGGTGGCTTAGCTCTGTGATAACTTTCCTGATAGTCCTTCGCTTTGGAATAATACTTGTGGCTCTGCCACTGTTCCTCTCGGTCTCTATCATTTTTCTTTGCCTCGTCCCTTTTGTGACTTACTGGGTCTTCGATACTGTGGGTTTTTGTTTCTTTATTCTCTCTAGGGGTTTCTAGATTACCCGCTTCCCGACCTCTTAATGGGACGTGTCTAGCCTCTGTATTAAATGATACATTTTTATTGTTCTCATATTTGGGATAGTTCTTATGCCTGTCTAGATTAGTTGGATAGCTCGATGTGTTGGGTCTTAAAGTTTTGTTGCTATCTTCTCTACTCCTATATTCAAACATTTTCCTATCCCTTGGGGTGGTAGGTGGGACCAATGTGACCCTTTGCCATGTGGGGTTGGACCCCACTAAATAGTCCTCCTCGTCTCGTCTGAACTTTTTATTTTTAGACTCTATCAGGTTTTTTTCAATGGCGTCTATTTCATCAGCCAGTTTTTTGTCCCTACTTGGGAAGGTGGGATTATCTGTGGAAATTTCTAATCTCTTCTGAATTAATGTAACTTCTCGATCAATTTCTATTAGGATCTTTGTGTGATGTTTGATAATAAGTTTCATTAGACTGAATTAACAAGCATCCATAGTTTCTTCCCATTGTACATTAAATTCTATGTCTGCTAGTTCAAAGGATGATTTTTTATCAAACCGTAAACCCCTAGGAATACGTTTGATATCCAAGTTTTTTTCTAAGTATTTTTCTAAGTAGACTTTATCCCAGACCTTCTTGGTCTCTTTCTTGAGTAAATTTTCAAGTTTGTCAAATTCATTATTTATGGTTTCTACATCTCCCATCTCCGCTGACTCTATTTCTCTCATTTTGTTCTCTATGTTGTTACTTCTGAAAGAAAACCTGGTTGAAATTAAAGAGAGTGTTTTCACAAAAAGAATTTTCAGAAGTAACAACATATTCTATCCTAGCTGGGCGAAAGGCCATAACTTAGAAGTGTTCCATCAGAAAATCCAGGAGGACTTCGATAGACTGACCTCTGGTACCACTAAGATAACAAAGAACAATCTAACCCTAAAAGAGAAAATCGCATTACAAAACTTAGAGAAAGAAAAGGCTATCACATTCAAACAAGCAGATAAAGGGGGAGGGGTAGTCATTATGGACACTGAATACTACAAGGGAGAAGCAGAGAGGATACTGTCGGACGACATCACCTATGCACGTCTGAAGACTAATCCTCATAAAGAATTCTGTGTAGAATTCCTCACTCTGCTAGATAAGGGCAGTACAACAGGAGTCCTGAATGAAAAAGAGTATGATTATCTAAATGTGAAATTCCCAGTTATGCCAATATTCTATTTTCTACCCAAAATCCATAAAGATATTAAAGCACCACCAGGTAGACCCATTATCTCTGGGATAGGCTCACTCACGTCACGACTATCGGAGTATATAGATCTATTTCTACAGCCATACGTTGCGGAGATGCGGTCCTATCTCAGAGACACCACGCAAATCCTAAATATATTAGAACAGATAGATTGGCAAGAAGGCTATAAAATGTGCACCTGTGATGTAACTTCATTGTATACATCCATAAAACACGATGATGGAATTAAAGCCATCGAAAGGACGCTAACAAAAGATATAACCGTTAAAATAGAACAACGACGCTTCATTTTAGAAAGTATCAATTTTATTCTGAAACATAACCTTTTTAATTTTGATGGAACTTATTTTTTACAAAAATGTGGAACAGCGATGGGTACAAAATTCGCACCGAGTTATGCCAACTTGTTCATGGACAGTTGGGAGACCGATACCATCTGGTCGGAACATGAATTCGGTGTGGATCTTGTACTGTGGCGGAGATACATCGATGATGTGTTCTTTATCTGGAAAGGCAATAATGAAAACTTGAACCACTTTCTGAATTATATTAACAATACTGAGAGGAATCTGGCTTTCACAACATGCATAGGAAACAACTCAGTAGACTTTTTAGATTTAACAATTTACATAGAAGACAATAAACTAAAGACTAAAACTTTCTTCAAAACAGTGGACTGCAACAATTATCTGCTTAACACTAGTTGCCACCATAAGAAATGGTTGAAAAACATACCCCCAGGACAGTTTCGCAGAATTAGGAGAAACTGTAGCGATGATCATGTTTATAGGGAACAATCCAATATTCTGAAGAACCGATTCATTGCTAAAAACTATGATAACGATAAAATGGATATAGCAATAAGAGACGTGGGGAAGCTGAAACGCAGTGAAATTCTAAAAACCAATCCACCAAAGCCAAGAGAGGAGTTTAGTATTGCTTTCTTAACACAGTTTAGCCAAGATGCAGGAAGCATACAACAGATCCTGAACAAACACTGGCATCTCCTACAGGGAAATCCCACCTTGAAAGATTACCTCCCAGAGAAACCTAAAGTTATCTATAAGAGGGCAGATAATATTAAAAGAAGGTTAGCACCAAGCCTTTTCAGGCCAGAAAGTAGGACAACAGGCCAGGATTCAAACTGGTTACAGAAAGTAAAAGGTTTCCACAGATGTAACACCTGTAAAGCATGCAAACAGGGAACAAAAGAGAAAATTCAGTTTAGCTCTAAAACAACGGGAGAACAGTTCAAAATCGCTAGTTTCATCAACTGTAAATCTGAATTCGTAGTCTACCTTCTAAATTGCCCCTGTGGACTCCAGTATGTTGGGCGTACCAGTCGACCATTACGGGTGCGCATTCTGGAGCACCTAGGGAACATCAGACGGAAACTAATGACGCATAGTGTATCAAAGCATTTTGCGCTACATCACCAAGGAGATCCATCGGGCCTTGAATTTAGGGGCATTGAAGTAGTCCCCCCACATTGGAGGGGAGGGGACAGACTGACAACTCTATCTAGAAAATAAACTTTTTGGATCTATAAGTTGAAAAGCCTGGTTCCTACAGGCCTCAATGTAGAGATAGACATTGCAGCCTTTCTTTAAACACACACTGATCTGTTTCCATTCCCCCCTTTTTTAACATACAATTTTTAACCCACACTGATCCATTTCCATTCCCCCCCCCCTTTTTTAACACACAATTCTTAACCCACACTGATCCATTTCCAATCCCATTTTTAATAGGAGTTCACGACTCAAATACGAATCCACCTTGAACCAGTGCTTGAAGACCAAACTGACGCATACCATCGTGGCAACTGATGAACACACTTAGTTTTATAAAATTATAAAATTGTAAACTGAATTGAAGTAGAAACCACTTATCAATAACCTGTACTACACTTTTTGAATATCTTTAGGTTTTTTAGATTTTACATATACATATGCATATACCATGGTGGCAACTGATGAACACACTTGGTTTTACAAAATTATAAAATTGTAAACTGAATTGAAGTAAAAAATAGTTATCAATAATCTATACTTTTTTAGTAGAAAGTAGAAAATAGTTATCAATAATCTTTACTTTTTTAATATCTTTGGTCTTTTAGTTGTTTAGATTTTAAATATGTCTGTCCTAATCTGTATAGAATTAAACAGCCAAGCGTGTAAATAGCATGACATGGGAGGTTCCAGGCGGTTCCCCTCTCCCCCCGCCTTGTACCCACATGCAACGTACAAATAAAGACAGGAAACGGGAGCTGGAGGTAAAATGGCCGCGGCTATTTATTTATACAGAAAACCTAATGGGGTAAATGCACTCCCTGCCAGAGTGTGCTCCTTTGTCAGGAGGGGGAGGGGACGGTCAGCCGGCCCTCGAACCGCTGACCTCGTGTCCCCTACACGAGCGGGCTCTCGAGGTCATGGATAACTGACCTTGCCCACTCGTACTCCCCCCGGGCTCAAACGGCCCAGCTCCCAGTCTGGCAAGAACAAGCACCTACCCCCCAAGAGCCGCCGCGACAAAGGCAAAACTGGACAATGACCCCTCCTGCTCGGAACCTCGTCCTTTCACTCAGCACATTATCAGCTGTTCATGCTGTAACGGAACAAAGCACCATTAACACGGCATACAATGCATATGTCCACATTCCTGGGAATACCCTGCCCTGCTCAACCTTCTACTGCAGTTCATTACATGATTGCAATCACTAACTAAGGGGATGGGTGGGTGGGAAATCGTCTGGCGGGCAGCCAAAGAGGATGTGCTGCCCGCCAGCCTGGCCTTAAGTAGGCCTTCCGTGAACTCCTCCCCTGTGCTGGGGAGGGAGTTGTGGGGGCGGGCCAGCGAGGGGAAGGCCGGACCCCCCCCGGTCATGAAGCCCCCCCGCCTATGGCTAGGGGGTGCCGCTTGACATGGGAGGTTCCAGGCGGTTCCCCTCTCCCCCCGCCTTGTACCCACATGCAACGTACAAATAAAGACAGGAAACGGGAGCTGGAGGTAAAATGGCCGCGGCTATTTATTTATACAGAAAACCTAATGGGGTAAATGCACTCCCTGCCAGAGTGTGCTCCTTTGTCAGGAGGGGGAGGGGACAGTCAGCCGGCCCTCGAACCGCTGACCTCGTGTCCCCTACGCGAGCGGGCTCTCGAGGTCATGGATAACTGACCTTGCCCACTCGTACTCCCCCCGGGCTCAAACGGCCCAGCTCCCAGTCTGGCAAGAACAAGCACCTACCCCCCAAGAGCCGCCACCGACGGGCCTATTTAACCCCCCTTAAACTAGGCCCGTACCGCCAACCCTCCAGACCCTCTCGAAGCCTTCCCGGAAACTGAAATAAGTCTATCCCGCCTGGTACGCCTAGCAGCGGGACCCATGCTCCTCTACCAGCCCAGCCTGTCCTTACCATTTACCTGGGGCTGCCAATCGCGCCTGGAGAAGTAATTACTCAACTTGCCATGGTTTTTCAAGATGCCCTGAGAATCGCTTTTTTTCGCTGCACTATCCCTCACCCGGTCCCGGACATACCCACCTCCGGAGCCGCAGGCCGCCTTTGCCCAGCGCTATCTGGGATTTCGCCTTTTTTACTGCTGCAGGCTTCTTACCCGCCCTCAGCGACCCCTGGGGAATAGACCCTGGCAGTGGACTGGGCCACGCCTCCTCCCTTGCTCGCTCTGTGTCACACACTGCAAGCCTTGACGCCTTGCCCTATCTCCTCGATGCCGCCCTACACGCAACTCCTTACCATTACCCGATACGCCATATGCCGTACCTTCCACGGCGTGTCCCCATCAACCGCCCGCCGGGGCTGTTCCACCATCTGTGCAGTGCGTGATGCTGCCGGGTGGGTCCGCTACCGTGCCCCTGACCCCGGCCGTGGCTAAAGAATTGAAAGACACCGGGGTCCGGCTGATGGAACTGGAGTGGGATTCGCGGTGCCAGTGACATCCGGCCGTGGCCATTGTGGCCTCTCGTGAGGAAGAGACCTGGGCCGCGACTTGGTTCGCCCTTCACCCGATGCCGTCTCCACGTAGTCGAACCATGCTGGGTTCTCTGCTCTCCGAAACACATTGGCACCAACCGCGGTTGCGGTTGGCCGTCTTGGTCTCCTTGGCCCTGCCGACTCTGCAGGCGAAATCCTGACAGTGACACCGCCCGCGTCAGCAACGGGGGGCCGTGTGGCGTGCCGTGACGCCCTGTTCTGCGTCACGGTGGCTGTAAGTCGCCGCCCCTTCTTCGCGGGCCGACCTGCGCGCCGATCCGCCGTGTCCTGCGTCCCAGCGGTCGAAGTCCTCCCCACCATCGCTGAGGCCCGACCTGGCCGCTGTGACGCCCTGCCTCGCGGTACCGTGACCGATGGCTGCCGCCCTGCGTGCGGTTGCTGAACTTCGCCTGCCGCCTTGCACTGCAGCACCCTCCGCGCTCCTTTCCTGTGGAGCGCGGCCTCTCTGCCTGCCGCCTGTCTAGCGCGCAATGCTGCCTGGAGACTGTCGCCTGACGCGTTGTGCTGCAGTGCCCTCTGCTTCCCCTTCCCGCGGGGAGCAGCTATACACGCGCGCCCATACACTCGCCTGCATCCACGTGCGCCAATACCCACGCGCGCCCACACCCTGCGTCCCAGCAGTCGAAGTCTTCCCCACCATTGCTGAGGCCCGACCTGGCCGCTGTGACGCCCTGCCTCGTGGTACCGTGACCGAGGGCTGCCGCCCTTCGTGCGGATGCTGAACTTCGCCTGCCGCCTTGCACTGCAGCACCCTCCGCGCTCCTTTCCTGTGGAGCGCGGACTCTCTGCCTGCCGCCTGTCTAAAGCGCCATGCTGCCTGGGGACTGTCGCCTGACGCGTTGTGCTGCAGCGCCCTCTGCTTCCCCTTCCCGCGGGGAGCAGCTATACACGCGCGCATCTACGCGCGCCCATACACTCGCCTGCATCCACGTGCGCCAATACCCACGCGCGCCCACACCCTGCGTCCCAGCAGTCGAAGTCTTCCCCACCATTGCTGAGGCCCGACCTGGCCGCTGTGACGCCCTGCCTCGTGGTACCGTGACCGAGGGCCTCTGCTTCCCCTTCCCGCGGGGAGCAGCCTTAGTGCCACGTGCTGGTTTCGCAGAGAACAACGCCTGCAGCCGCCGATCCAACCATGCCTCGTCATGGTTTTCCGCCTCGACTTGAAGGCAGAACTGCTCTGCCATCGATGCCATGCTGCTGTGTGGGGGGGGGGTTCTCGCTTAACTTCCCGTGCTTAGCTGGGCCCTGAGCTATTCAAGCGCTGCGTGTGCGCTCGCCAAGCTGTTCTAAGCCTATCGCCGCTACGCAGTCCCCACACAGTCACCCATATACACACGCGCGCGCCCTGCGCGCATTTCCGTGTGCCCATATACACACGCGCGCATTTCCGTGTGCCCATATACACACGCGCATTTCCGTGTGCCCATATACACACGCGCGCATTTCCGTGTGCCCATATACACGAGCGCATTTCCGTGTGCCCATATACACGAGCGCATTTCCGTGAGCCCATATACACATGCGCGTCTCCGTGTGCCCCTATACACGCGCGCATCTACGCGTGCCCCTATACACGCGCACATCTACTCGCACGCATCCACGTGCGCCAATACCCACGCGCCTCCATGTGCGCCCATACACACGCGCCTTTACGTGCGCCAATACCCACACAGTCACCCATATACACACGCGCGTGCCTCTGCGTGTGCCCATATACACCCGCGCGTGCCTCTGCGTGTGCCCATATACACACGCGCGCCCTGCATGTGCCCATATACATACGCGCGTGCCTCTGCGTGTGCCCATATACACACGCGCGCCCTGCATGTGCCCATATACATACGCGCGCGCCCTGCGTGCGCCCGTATACACGCGCGCATTTCCGTGTGCCCATATACACACACGCGCGCATTTCCGTATGCCCGTATACACACGCGCGCATTTCCGTGTGCCCATATACACGAGCGCATTTCCGTGAGCCCATATACACATGCGCCCCTATAACCTCGCACGCATCCACGTGCGCCAATACCCACGCGCCTCCTTGTGCGCCCATACACACGCGCCTTTACGTGCGCCAATACCCACTCGCGCATCTACGTGCGCCAATACCCACTCGCGCATCTACGTGCGCCCATACACCCGCGCGCATCCACGTGCACCCATCCGCACTCGCACCCCTTCCGCATGAATTAATTGGGGAATTCCGATAAAAGTAACCAAGCATAAATGCTAAACATTGTGATTCCTATTAACAAGTATTTATCCTCTAATAATTACTACAGTATATTTATATAGTTTATAATGACACTAGATAAAGCTCTATTGACATCTATGTGTGCCCATACACACGCGCGCATATACGTGTGCCCATACACACGCGCGCATATACGTGTGCCCATACACACGCGAGCATCCACGTGTGCCCATACACACGCGCACATCCACGTGTGCCCATGCACGCGCGCGCATCTACGCGTGCCCCTATACACGCGCGCATCTACTCGCACGCATCCACGTGCGCCAATACCCACGCGCCTCCATGTGCGCCCATACACACGCGCCTTTACCCACAGTCACCCATATACACACGCGCGTGCCTCTGCGTGTGCCCATATACACAAGCGCGCCCTGCATGTGCCCATATACATACGCGCGCGCCCTGCGTGCGCCCGTATACACACGCGCGCATTTCCGTGTGCCCATATACACACGCGCGCATTTCCGTATGCCCATATACACACGCGCGCATTTCCGTGTGCCCATATACACGAGCGCATTTCCGTGAGCCCATATACACATGCGCCCCTATAACCTCGCACGCATCCACGTGCGCCAATACCCACGCGCCTCCATGTGCGCCCATACACATGCGCCTTTACGTGCGCCAATACCCACTCGCGCATCTACGTGCGCCCATACACCCGCGCGCATCCACGTGCACCCATCCGCACTCGCGCCCTTCCGCCTGAATTAATTGGGGAATTCCGATAAAAGTAACCAAGCATAAATGCTAAACATTGTGATTCCCATTAACATTCCCTCTGCGTGTGCCCATATACACACGCGCGCCCTGCATGTGCCCATATACATACGCGCGTGCCTCTGCGTGTGCCCATATACACACGCGCGCCCTGCATGTGCCCATATACATACGCGCGCGCCCTGCGTGCGCCCGTATACACGCGCGCATTTCCGTGTGCCCATATACACACACGCATTTCCGTATGCCCGTATACACACGCGCGCATTTCCGTGTGCCCATATACACGCGCGCATTTCCGTGTGCCCATATACACGCGCGCATTTCCGTGTGCCCCTATACACACACGCGCGCATTTCCGTGTGCCCATATACACACACGCGCGCATTTCCGTGAGCCCATATACACATGCGCGCGTCTCCGTGTGCCCCTATACAGGCGTGCATCTACGCGCGCCCATACTCGCACGCATCCACGTGCGCCAATACCCACGCGCCTCCATGTGCGCCCATACACACACGCCTCTGCGTGTGCCCATATACACGTGCGCCCTGCGTGTGCCCATATATATACGCGCGCGCCCTGCGTACGCCCGTACACACGCGCGCATTTCCGTGTGCCCATATACACACGCGCGAATTTCCGTGTGCCCATACACACACGCGCATTTCCGTGTGCCCATACACACACGCGCATTTCCGTGTGCCCATACACACGAGCGCATTTCCGTGAGCCCATATACACTTGCGCCCCTATACCCAAGCGCGTCTGTGTGCCCCTGCGCGCGCATCTACGTGCGCCCATACACTCGCACGCATCCACGTGCGCCAATACCCACGCGCCTCCATACACACGCGCCTTTACGTGCGCCAATACCCACTCGCGCCCATACACCCGCGCGCATCCACGTGCACCCATCCGCACTCACACCCCTTCCAAATGAATTAATTGGGGAATTCCGATAAAAGTAACCAAGCATAACTGCTAAACATTGTGATTCCCATTAACAAGTATTTATCCTCTAATAATTACTACAGTATATTTATATGGTTTATAATGTCACTAGATAAAAAGCTCTATTGACATCTATGTGTGCCCCTACACACGCGCGCATTTACGTGTGCCCATACACACGCGCACATCCACTTCTGCCCATACACACGCGCACATCCACGTGTGCCCATACACACGCGCGCATCCACGTGTGCCCATACACACACGCGCGCATTTACGTGTGCCCATACACACGCGCGCATCCACGTGTGCCCATACACACGCGCGCATTTACGTGTGCCCATACACACGCGCGCATTTACGTGTGCCCATACACACGCGCGCATCCACGTGTGCCCATACACACGCGCGCATTTACCTGTGCCCATACACACACGCGCACATCCACGTGTGCCCATACCCCCACGCGCACATCCACGTGTGCCCATACCCCCACGCGCATCCACGTGTGCCCATACACCCACGCGCACCCATACACCCACGCGCCTCCACGTGTGCCCATTTTTTTTTTTTTTATAGCTTATAGTATACATGCCTACCTACACATACGTATGCACCGATTTACATGCACCCATGTACACATATATACGTACCCTTATACACATATATATATACCTGCACACAATCGTCCCGAGCGCATCAGCGGTCCCCGCGCCGAAACTTTAACTGCGGGAGCAGACCGTGAAGCGCCAACCTTGGCCGCCCACCCCGTCGCGCTTACCCCCGGCCTAGGGCTGCAACCACTAAGAGCGGCTGCACTAGCCTATACATGCGTATATCTCCACCTACGTATACATGCATACCCATATACTGTACACATGAACATACACACCCCCATACCTGCACATAATACCCATAAATACCTATACGTACATCCACATATATACCCACGCACATATACATATATACCCATACCACACACATCCATACCACGTTATTTATTTATTTATTATACATTTATCCCGGCCGGCCCCCTCCTCACACATACATTTTAACGACCCCACAGGTGTGGGAGGGGGGGGGGCCGCGGGAGCAGCCGCATCTCCAGCCGCCAGGCTGACCGGTCCACCGCAAACCCCCTTGCCCCGAGACCACTAAACGAAAAGGGGAGGGGTAGGAGGGTCTTCTGCCCGCGCTACATTTCCCACCGGGAGACTTAAGGCCCGCACCACGTGGGACTGCGCCCCTGCCCCCGAACGGGCCGCGAGCAGCCGACGGGAAACGCCGCGGGGACTGGGAGGGGAACTGACTGAGGCCGTGCCTCAGCCCCCGAGTGCCCACACCACGTGGGACCGCAGGAGGCCGCCAGACCCCCGTGCCGCTAGTGAGGGTTGGGGGAAGGGGTCTGCACACCGCCTACCGCGCGGCCGCCGCCCGCAAAGCGGGGAAACCTGCCCGCCAGCCGCGCAACACCAACAAGGGAAAAGCAGGAGGCCGCGCCTCTGCCCTCCCGAGCGGGCCACGAGCGGCCGCCTGGCCCCCTCTTTTGCCGCCCGCATGGACCACACGCGGCGGAGCTCCTCACGTTCGCGCGGGCCGCATGCGCCAACCGGACCCTCCCTCCCCGCACCAACCAGTACCCTTCTGCCCTGAGACCGCCCCTCCCCGACGGCCTTCCGCCGCGGGGATCAGGGGGTAAGATGGAGGGGGCCCCTAACCCCACGACGCTAGATTCAGGAGCAGGTAGCCCCCAACCCTAGAGGCAGAAGCCGTACTGTACTCACGTGCGGTGAAGGGAGATGTCCAAATCGTCTGGCGGGCAGCCAAAGAGGATGTGCTGCCCGCCAGCCTGGCCTTAAGTAGGCCTTCCGTGAACTCCTCCCCTGTGCTGGGGAGGGAGGTGTGGGGCGGGCCAGCGAGGGGAAGGCCGGACCCCCCCCCCGGTCATGAAGCCCCCCCGCCTATGGCTAGGGGGTGCCGCTTTCTGATACTTATATGTAATTTCAACACTTAGCCACATGATGGCACCACTGTCAAAATCACCTATATAAATTGCATTGCACTAACATATGTCTGTGAAAGGATTATTTTTATGTCCTTTTGGATTTCTTTAAAAAAGGATTTTTACTCATTTGTCTATAGGTGTATAAAAGTGTGTCACACTGCCCACAGAGTGGAAGAAATACTCAGTCACAGTCACAATTATGGAATGACAATGTTGATGTAATTTCCAAATTCAGCCACAGGATGGCACCATTGTATTACAAATGAAGAGATTTTAACTGACAGCAAAATGTTTCAGTAAGATGCAGTCCACGGAGTCACTTAAACTAAATATTTTAGGATTATAGATGACACTAACTACATTATAGTATTCTGCACTGCGAATTGATGTTCATTTCCACAACAATTTAGTTCTATTTAATTCTTGTCATACCCATTTTAAAATACAGTCTGTCTTTAATTGGCTGTGTGTAATACACTGTTTTTAATACACTGTTTTAATACACTGACATTAACCAGTTGGAGGTATAGGTATATTTTATTGTCCCTGTTCCTAAGGGCAATGATCGGCTACACTTACAAAGACACCATAAGAGTCTATTTCAAACGGACAACATTTAATGAATTCCAGGTGTTTTACCAATCAATTTAAACAGGGCACCTATATATACAGCACACAATGAGCATCCGGCAGGAACCTGACGAAGCTTATTGCGAAACGCGTTGTTCCCTGCCGGAGCTCATTGATAGAGGGACCCAGCCGACCGCAGGACATCCGGTGCAGATCCCCTCTTCCGGTTCCACTGCCGGACGCGCCAGTGAGAGCAACAACGGAGGAGGAGATCGTATAGGATTGTACCAAGCGGCTGATGCTGGGCAACAGAAGTTGCAATAGAGTGTGAGTGTACTTTTTGTTTTTGTCTATTCAAATTTGTGTAGTTCATTGTGTCATAAATTGTTTTATATCTTTTATGTTTCACAACATGTATGCATGTTTTATGCTCATGTCTTCACTGTTTACCTAATAAAGACCTGTTATATTGTTAACCCTGGTTTGCACACATTCTTTTTGGTCTTCTGGGAAACGGGGAGAGGAGACACTCACACACCACACCTATTGGGGGATATTTGGCTGAGACGACCAGACACCATCCATACAGGACACCACCCTCTGAGGGCAAGAACTCACATTAGGCCGTGTGAGTTTTATGTGTATTGAGACTCCACCATATGAGTCTGCATTAACCCACTTCAGTCTGCGTTGAGGGAGAAATACCACACAAGTCCGTGTGAGTCACTGAATCCATATATTTATGTATTCTTTGATTAGATAGTGGAAAATTACCATCAAACCTTCCAGCGTATCCTCCTTCCACACCCACCCCCCCCCCCCCACCCAATCCCCCACACATGTGGATGTGATGCACTAATACTGTGTTTTTATTCCTCTTTTATTCCTTTTTTATTCATTCAACTTCATCCGGTTCCATCAATATCCTGAGGTCCACGAGGTTTGCGCTGACCATCTTTACACTACCAAGATCATGGGGGGCGCTGGGTAAAATGTGGAATGATGGGAAGAGCATGGGGGACACTGGGTAAAATGGGGAGCGATGGGAAGATTGTAGGGGATGCTGGGGAAAATGGGGAACTTTGGGAAGATCGTGGGGAGGTTGGCGGAAATAGAGAAGTATGGGAAGATCATGGGTGATGCTGGGGAAAATGGGGAATGATGGGAAGATCATGGGGGATGCTGGGGAAATGGGGGGACAATGGGAAGATCGTGGGGGAGGTTAGGGGAAATGGGGAAGGATGGGAAGATCATGGGTGACGCTGGGGAAAATGGGGAACGGTGGGAAGATCATGGTGGATGCTGGGGAAAATATGGAATGGTGGGAAGATCGTGAGGGATGCTGGGTAAAATGGGGAACAATGAGAAAATCATGGGGGACGCTTTGGAAAATGGGGAATGATGGAAAGATCATGGGGGACGCTGGGGAAAATGGATACATTTGGAAAAACATGGGGGATGCTTGGGAAAATGGGGAACAATGGGAAGATCATGGGGGACGCTGGTAAAATGGGGAATGCTGGGAAGATCATGGGGGATGCTGGGGAAAATGGGGAACAATGGGAAGATCAAGGGGACACGGGAAAATGGGGAATGATGGGAAGATCATGGGGGATGCTGGGAAAATGGGGAATGCTGGGAAGATCATGGGGGATGCTGGGGAAAATGGGGAACAATGGGAAGATCAAAGGGAAGCTGGTGAAAATGCGGAACAGTGGGAAGATCATGGGGGACACTTGGGAAAATGGGGATTGATAGAAAGATCATTGGGGACACTGGGGAAAATGGGGAACGATGGGAAGATCTTGGGGGACGCTGGTGAAAAAGGGGAATGATGGGAAGATCATGGGGGTCTCTGGGGAAAATGGGGAACGGTGGGAAGATCATGGGGGATGCTTGGGGAAATGGGGAATGGTGGGAAGATCATGGGGGATGCTAGGGAAAATAGGAAACAATGGAAAATCATGGGGGACGCTGGGAAAAATGGGGAACAATGGGAAGATCATTGGGGATGCCCGAGGAAAATAGGCAACAGTGGAAAATCATGGGGGACGCTGGGGAACAATGGGAAGATCATGGGGGATGCTGGGGAAAATGGAGAACAACGGAAAATAATGGGGGACGCTGGGGAACAATGGGAAGATCATAGGGGACGCTGGGGGAAATGGGAAACGATGGGAAGATCATGGGGGGCGCTGGGTAAAATGTGGAATGTTGGGAAGATCATTTAGGACGCTGGGGAAAATGGGGAACGATGGGAAGATTGTGGGGCATGCTGAGGAAAATGGGGAATGATGGGAAGATCATGGAGGACACTGGGGAAAATGGG